>NC_056062.1:68224284-68526189 GCF_016772045.2 Ovis aries | reverse complement strand
ATAGCAATTAGTTAAGGAAAAGGAAGCCAGAAACAGGGACTCCTCTAGCCACACTTGACTCAGAAATATTCCAATCAAGGTAAAGTGTATAATTTTCATGATGGTTGAAAATGGAGGAAGCACAGAGTCCCTGCTTCTGTTTAGAACCACCAGATAAGAAGGCAAGAGGCTAAAGCAGCACAAAGAAACGGAATAAAAGTCAAGTTTAGATTGTGCTGACTTTTCTCCTACCTTTGAGCTCCTTGATAGCAAGTCAACAAAATGCCAGCTTGAGTTGGATTTTCTAATACCTATGAAAGCATTTAAGTATGATGTATTTTCATACATTTTTCTATCTCCTTAGACTCCTTGAAGTAGGTACCAGGTTTAATTAATTCCCAACTCCCCAGGTGAAGCATACTGTCTATCTCATCATAAGTCTGAAATAAGTGGTCAAGGACCCTAAATAATCTGCAGTCTGCTATAACATAGTTCTCAGTTTTGGATAGAATAGAAACAGTATCTATAAATAAGAAAACAAAAGACAGTAAGTAGACTCCAACTTATAGGGCTCAATTCAAATTTATAAATGAATGTGTAAATAAATTGGTAAGTGAATAATTTAAACCTGAAATCTATCATTTCATATAAATCTCCTATTTTGCTACCATGCTAGCTAAAATGAATAGGTACAAATAAATGATTTTGGTTAAACAACATCTGAACATTGAAACATAGAAAATAAAAGGCTCTAATCAAAAAAGAAGGAAATGCTCCAAAAGAAAAAAAATGCCCAATCCAATCTTTTTTTTTTTTTTAATGGATAGTGGGTTTCAAATAAAAATAAGAAAAGGAAAAGGAAAATAAGCGACAGAAGAACTGAAGTATAAGTTCATAGTAAAATGTCAGGAACATAGCACTTCTACAAACAGCATCCTTATTTTGCAAAATGTATAAGCAAGATAAGCCTGATTCACTAGTCCTTATTAGCATTTTGATTTTAGTGTTACAAGGAAAAGAGAATTTGGTAATCTGGCAATGGTTGTAGCAGAAATTAACTAAAATAGATGCTTTGCTAAAATGAGAACCAAATAGCAATGTGAAATGTTAGTTCTGTGAGACAGAGACAGAGCTCTTATTGGTAAGAATTCTATCTTTTTTTTATCTTAATGGGAATTAGAATGTAATGCATGTCTCAGCCTGCAAGATAAAATCCATCCTTTTAAAAGTCAAGACAAAAATAAAAACTGTAGCCCACCAGGCTCCTCTATCCGTGGGATTTTCCAGGCAAGAATGCTGGAGTGCAGTGCCCTCCTCCAGTGGATCTTCCCAACCCAGGAATTGAACCCGCATTTCTTGGGTCTCCTGCTTTGACAGGCAGACTCTATCACTGAGCCACCTGGGAAGCCCCCCAAAATCAAGACAAAGTAAGTTTAAGTAGCAATAGAAACAAAGGCTAAATATTGGGGGGAAAACACCATAATGAACTGTAAAATATGTAATGTAAGAATCTGTCACTGCAAAATCAATGTCACTGTCACATCTGCTAAGTTATGACACGTGTCTATCAAAAATACTTTAGAAATAATTAGTGGATCATTACTGTATTACTCTATCTCCCCCTCACTGTGTAGGCAGACTAAGTAACTCATTACCAAATTCTCTTAACTCCGCGGAGTCTTCGTTTCTACTTTTGTACATTTATTAAAGTCTTATATATTCTTTATAGTCATGTCAGATGAGACTATGGCATGTATTTCTTCAAGATTTATTATTAGGATGGTAAAACAGATGCTATCTTAGAATAATACCAAGGAAAATTAAATTGCTCATTTCAAATACACAAGGCAACTTAATTTGTCCACCCCTTACCTAGCTATCTCAGAGAAGGCAATGGCAATCCACTCCAGTACTCTTGCCTGGAAAATCTCATGGTAGGCTGCAGTCCATGGGGTCGCTAAGACTCAGGCACGACTGAGCGACTTCACTTTCACTTTTCACTTTCATGCATTGGAGAAGAAAATGGCAACCCACTCCAGTATTCTTGCCTGGAGAATCCCAGGGACAGAGGCTAGGTATGTGCTTCCCTTGTGGCTCAGCTGGTAAAGAATTTGCCTGCAATGTGGGAGACCTGTGTTCAATCCCTGGGTTGGGAAGATCCCCTGGAGAAGGGAAAGCCTAGTATTCTGGCCTAGAGAATTCCATGGACTATATAGTCCATGGGGTTGCAAAGAGTCAGACACAACTGAGTGACTATCACTTTACCTAGCTATACTTGGTAATTATTTTTTATTATGTTGCAGTCTGCACATCACATTCATTGCTTCACACATTAAGTGAAATTTATTGAACACACACTCTGGTCAGGCACTATGCTAGATGCTGGTAGTTAGAGACGAGAGACATATTATTAACATCTCTACTTGCAAATGCTTCCCAGTGCAATACATGCCAGCTTGTAGAAGGGACACTTTCCTATCTTATCAGTCTTTCTAAAAATGCCAGAGAAGTCCCAGTGGTTTATTCTATAAGCAGTTGTTCGTGTGTATTAAATGCCTTACTGCCCATTTACCTCCTCCTAAGATGTTCTAAACATCTCCCAACTTAGCCAGTCGCTCAACTGAATCACTTTAGATACCTGGCATTCTACTGAGTAGAATGTGCTGATGATCTTTCATAAACTGGAGTTCCTTTTTCTACTGCCTTCTCTCAACAACAATAAAGATCAAAATTCTCTTGAGGGAAAGATACAGAGAAACTACCTTAAAATTATCAGAAAATCAAGCATTCATTTGATCCTCAAGCTAAACCAAAAGGGAAATGGTTGGTACATTTTGTCATAGTAATTATACTGAAGTAAAAGATTCCAAAGTATTCTCGTTCCATCTAGCTGTGAATTAATAGTTTTTAAAAAAACACCTTTAAAGGCCTTTTACCCTCATAAATATTTTAAATTTTATGACCAGATGTGCTATTTCTTTTTAAATTGAACTCTGAGAATCCAATCACTGGAGTGAGTTTGCACTTCTGACAATCTTAAGGGATTTCCTGCTACACCAAAGAAGCTGACTTCAATGGTTTGATTATTGGAAGGAGACAGAAGTTGATTTCAAATTAATGCATATTTTCAGATGTTTGTATAAATGTGGAAAATCGTATTTTTAAAAGAATATTATTTTAAGAGATAAGCTGATTTATATTTTGAAACTCATGATCCAGAAACGTGTGGGTGTCATAGTCATGAATCTCAGACCTTAAATTTGTTCCTTCTGTCTTTGAATATGAATTTGCCCTGCCCCCTCTCCAGTAACTAAGATGTTGAGGCACTTCAGTCTTGCCTCATTGCTCCTATAATCCTCTTCATATATCTCTGCAATCATATTTACCACACATCTGTCAGTTTCAGTTCCCATCTTTGCCAACAAAATGAAAATTCCTGTAGAGCAGGGAATGGTTTATTTATTTCAGTGTCCCCAGTGCCAAGCAGAGTTGGGAACCAGAAGTCAAAGCATATTGGATAAGAAAGGAAGGAAGAGAGTATGGGGGTGGAAAGAAGGGAGGAATAAAAAATAAGGAAATATGGAGGAGAAGAATATGACAATCAGCAAGTGGGAAAGTATTTAATAATCGGGTAGTAGGTGGTTAGAAACTCTCTGTTGTTAACAAATACTTGACAAAAGCATCATGTTTGTTAAAAGCTTAAGGTAGAAGAGGTTGTCAAAAAGAAATAATTATTCAGGTAGAAATAGACTACGATGGGGCTAACCTCTTTAAAGCATAGGGACTCAAAATAACTATTTACTCTGAAACCTCAAAAATGCCACAAATATTACAATATAAACTTGGCCTATAACAACTTGACCTCGACATTTACACTTCTTGTGGCTTTTAAGACAAATAGTCACAAGTTTTTCGACCTGACTTAGAATAATAACATTTTTTTCTGATAAAAAAGCAAGTTTAAAAGAATTTTGCCTTAATTTTTTTGAAGAAACTGAATCTAAATAGTTTGAATTAGTGAAGGAGAATAGCTTAATATGGGAGAATATTAGTCACATACATCATTTTTTAAAAATTGAAATAATTGGGTATTTGGCTTTAAGAAGCAAACTTGGATAATTTGGTTTGCCCTGTTAACATATACATTCATCTCCTACTAACACATACATTCATCTTTAAACATTTGTAAGCCTCATAACATCAATAACCTCAGATATGCAGATGAAGCCACTCTTATGGCAGAAAGCGAAGAGGAATTGAAGAGCCTCTTGATGAAAGTGAAAGAAGACAGTGGAAAAGCTGGCTTAAAACTCGACATTCAAAAAACTAAGATCATGGCATCTGGTCCCATCACTTCATGGCAAATAGATGGGGAAACAATGGAAACAGTGACAGACTTTATTTTCTTGGGCTCCAAAATTACTGCAGATGGTGACTGCAGTCATGAAATTAAAAGACACTTGCTCCTTGGAAGGAAAGCTATGACCAACCTAGACAGCATATTAAAAAGCAGAGACATTACTTTGCCGACCAAGGTCCAACTAGTCAAAGCTATGGTTTTTCCAGTAGCCGTGTATGGATGCAAGAGTTGTACTATAAAGAAAAGCCAAGCGCCGAGGAATTGATGCTTTTGAACTGTGGTGTTGGAGAAGACTGTTGAGTCCTTTGGACTGCAAGGAGATCCAACCAGTCAATCCTAAAGGAAATCAGTCCTGAATATTCACTGGAAGCTGAAGCTGAAACTCCAATACTTTGGTCACCTGATGCAAAGAACTGACTCATTGGAAAATACCCTGATGCTGGGAAAGATTGAAGGTAGGAGGAGAAGGGGACAACAGAGGATGAGATGGTTGGATGGCATCACTGACGTGATGAACATGAGTTTGAACAAGCTCTGGTAGTTGGTGGTGGACAACAAAGCCTGACGTGCTACAGTCCATGGTGTTACAAAGAGTCGGACACAACTGAGCGACTGAATTGAACTGACTGAACTGAAGCCTCAAAATAGCAGTTACAGTTGAAGTATGTGTGATAGACACATAAGGCAGAAAAGACAGAAAAACCCATAGAACAAAAAGCTAAGTAATATTTTAGCCAAACTGAATAAAAATGCTATTTCTTCTATAAGCAAAGGATATTTAAGTAATACAAACCTGAAGATAGTCATTAAAGCATAATTTAGGAATAAATATTTTCTAAGTAGTCACATACGGTCAGAAAGAAGGAAAATGGAGAACCTAGTGAATTTTTTAAACCCCCAGAAAGTCTTCAAATTATCTTATGAATACTGACGCATTTTTTCCCCAGTTTTTTATTGTATAGCAGTTTAATGTGAAGTTTGTCGTAATCACCAGATATTGGAAAAACCTCTGTTGACAATTCTGAATCTTAAATGTCTTTTGAAACTTGAAGTAGCTTAAAAAATAACAAACTCTAGAAATGAAAGTAGCATGGATGGTTTATACAAAGTGTTTCTGCCACATCCTCTTAAGAAGCCTGCCCCAGTAGCCAAGCCCTTCACATCATCTGGAAACGTTTCCAGGGCCATCACCCCAGGGTCATCGTCCTCTTGTCCAGGTTTCACTATGTGTCTTGTTTCTACTTGTTGTACTTTTTTAGGTGTTGTTGCTTAGATTTTCCTATGATTTCTATTTCCTTAAAAATTACAGAAAATATCAGTTGACTAAAGACCATTAATTTTAAATATTGATAATTCCCAACTTACTTTCTAAGTTGGTTGGGTCCTAAGGAAGATACTCTTGATTGCTTGGTGGGTTGGTAGATGATGGTATAAATAAAGTTGGTAAGTGAATAAAATTTGCCTCTTTTGGCCACTTCCTTGTATATATAATTTCTCCTCTGGAAGAATCATTTTAATGGGCTTTTCCAGCTTTGCAGTTTTAAGGGTCTTATACACCCCTAGTCTTAGGGGAATGATATTAGAAGATGTTTGCAGACTTGAGAAAGGATGTTCCTCTGAATACTAGCCCTCGCTATGTGGTTCTGGTTGCTGGGGAAAAGGTAAATAGACAGCATAAAGGACCCCTTCTTTCAAAATTCAAGGACTGTTATGACAGATGGAGATGGTCTTACTAGTGTTTTATGGCTGGACAAGAAATCAAGACCCTGAAAAAAGAGTCTCAGGAATGGAGAAGTCTGGACTGGTGACTCTGGTTTAGTACCTAGACTCAAGTGATGAAGGCAAGGGCTGTGTTTAGTTCAGTGTTCTAGTGGTTGAATTGTCATTATGGAACCCAAATCATGGGCACTACTGTGACCTGTTCTGGGCTTCCCAGGTGGCACTAGTGGTAAAGAACCCACCTGCCAATGCAGGAGACACAAGAGACGTGGGTTCTATCTCTGGGTCAGGAAGATCCCCTGGAGGAGGGCATGGCAACCCACTTTAGTGGAGAATGCCTGGAGAATGACATGGACAGAGGAGCCTGGAGAATGCCATGGACAGAGGAGCCTGGAGGCCTACAGTCCACAGTGTCACATAACGTTGGACACAACTGAAGTGACTTAGCAGCAGCATGACCTGTTCAGATCTGGGGCCAATTAGGGACTCACTGAAGCATAGGGTTCTGTATGCCTAGTGTTAATTTCTTATTGTAGCAACAGAGTAACATAGGCAGAAAGCTGGGCTCCACTGGCAAATCAATCTGATATTTATATTTTCTATGCTTAGTGTTTAAAAGCAGAATGGACTTTTTGCAAAGATTAAAGCAAAAGTGTCCTTAAATAATTTAGGGGTAGAATGTGACCTCAAGAAGGGGATTATTAGTTATCTGCTCATTTGACTGTGTGGAAACTGGATTACTTAATTTTAAAATAAAATAAAGGTGACTATTATGGACTGAATGTTTTTGTGCCCCCAACATTCATACATTGTAGCCCTTATTCCCAGTGTGACAATACTTGGAGATGGAAGTTTTTGGAGCTAATTAAAGTGAAAGTGGAGAGTGAAAAAGTTGGCTTAAAGCTCAACATTCAGAAAACGAAGATCATGGCATCCGGTCCCATCACTTCATGGGAAATAGATGGGGAAACAGTGGAAACAGTGTCAGACTTTATTTTTTTGGACTCCAAAATCACTGCAGATGGTGATTGCAGCCATGAAATTAAAAGACACTTACTCCTTGGAAGAAAAGTTATGACCAGCCTAGATAGCATATTCAAAAGCAGAGACATTACTTTGCCGACTAAGGTCTGTCTAGTCAAGGCTATGGTTTTTCCTGTGGTCATGTATGGGTGTGAGAGTTGGACTGTGAAGAAGGCTGAGCACCGAAGAATTGATGCTTTTGAACTGTGGTGTTGGAGAAGACTCTTGAGAGTCCCTTGGAATGCAAGGAGATCCAACCAGTCCATTCTGGAGGAGATCAATCCTGGGATTTCTTTGGAAGGAATGATGCTAAAGCTGAAACTCCAGTACTTTGGCCACCTCATGTGAAGAGTTGACTCATTGGAAAAGACTGTGATGCTGGGAGGAATTGGGGGCAGGAGAAGGGGACGACCAAGGATGAGATGGCTGGATGGCATTACCGACTCGATGGACATGAGTTTGAGTGAACTCCGGGAGTTGGTGATAGACAGGGAGGCCTGGCGTGCTGCCATTCATGGGGTCACAAAGAGTCGGACACGACTGAGCAATTGAACTGAACTGAACAGAAAGTTAAATGGGAAGTCACAAGGATTGGGTCCAGTTCTGATAGGATTAATGTCCTTCTGAGACACCAAGGTCACATCTGTGTCCACTGTGTGAGAACGCAGGGGAAAAGTGGCCATCTGCAAGTCAGAAAGGAGCTCTCACCAAGAGGCAAGTTAACCAGAATCTTGATCTTGGCCTTCCAGTCTTCAGAACTGTGAGAAAATTAAATTCTGTTATTTAAGCCACTTGGTCGATGGTATGTTGTTATGGCAGCCCAGGCTGACTAGTAATGTCACCATCTTTGTACTCTGAGCTAATGAAATAAGTTATAATAGTCACATCAAAATAATGAATCACTGGTTTTCCTTGGTAAGAGGTATAGGGTCAAGTTTAATGGGAGTGAATGTATATAATACCACAAGCATAAGACCAAGAAGTATTTCTAATGCTTCTAGACACTCACATGGATGCCAAACAGATAAATTTAAAGGAGAAATCTGAGTACTGGTGACCTTGTTACTCAAGGTCAGCTTAACATTGTGTGCAGTTGGCCATCTCTTACCCGAAGCTAACTAATATGACATTTTAAAAGGCCAGCCATAGAAAGGCATATTTTCCTTGTGGTCTGAATATTGCCCATACAAAGTCCTGGAGTGTTTTTTTAAGAATCTCCATATCTCTGAGATGTAAATATCTTCTTTTTCCTTATTCTTATAGGAAAGTGGAGTGAAAATTTATTGAGATCAATGGTTTGTAACCAAATTCTGGAATGATTAAATAATTAAAACACATTGCCTAGGGCTTCCCTGCTAGCTCCACTGGTAAAGAATCCACCTGCAATGCAGGAGACCCCTGTTTGATTCTGGGTCTGGAAGATCCCCTGGAGAACGGATAGGCTACTCTCTCCAGTAAGTTCTTGGGCTACTCTGGAGGCTCAGATGGTAAAGAATCCACCTGAAATGCAGGAGCCCTGGATTCAAGCCCTGGGTTGGGAAGATCCCCTGGAGGAGGGCATGGCAACCCACTTCAGTATTCTTGCCTGGAGAATCCCTATGGAGCCTGGCAGACTGCAATTCATGGGGTCACAAAGAGTTAGCCATAACTGAGCAACTAAGCACACGTGAGCATTTAAGATGATAAAATACTTCTGCCATGGGAAGTCACAAATAAAATTCCATTACACTACAATGCTTTTTTTTTTCTTTATAAACTAAGATGGACTCTGTTTTATTTGCTATTTTAAAAAAGCACAGTCGGTGATGAGGTAGCTATATAGAGTGATGGGGCAAATGACCTTTCTAGGATCAGTGCAGTGGTTCACTAATGTCTGACCAATATTTCTTCCTACATGACAGCCTGAAAGAATAGAAACATCATGAAAAGATTTACTGAGCTTGTTGTTGTTGTTCAGTCACTAAGTTGTGTCTGACTCTGTGACTCCATGGACTACAGCATATCAGGCTCCTCTGCCTTCCACTATCTCCTGGAGTTTGCTCAAATTCATGTCCATTGAGTCGGTGATGCTATCCAACCATTTCATCCTCTGCATCTCCCTTCTCCTTTTGCCTGCAATCTTTCTCAGCATCAATGCGTTGGTTCTTCACATCAGATGGCCAAAGGACTGGAGCTTCAGCTTCAGGAGCAGTCCTAATGAATATTCAAGGTTGATTTCCTTTAGGATTGACTAGTTTGATCTCCTTGCAGTCCAAGGGACTCTCAAGAGTCTTCTCCAGCATCACAATTCAAGAACATCAGTTCTTTGGTGCTCAGCCTTCTTTATGGTCCAACTCTCACATCCATATAAGACTACTGGAAAAAACCATAGCCTTGACTATACAGACCTTTGTCAGCAAAGTGATGCCTCTGGTTTTTAATACGCTGTCTAGGTTTGTCATAGCTTAGGACACAGACAATTTTTTATTAATTTTCAGTTAGCATTGAAAGAAAACAATTTTGATTCATGGTTGATTTCTTAGTCATTTGGAAATGTTAAGAACTGTAATGTACCTTTTGAGGGAAATTTTAAAAATTAGGATTTTTAAAGAAAAAGAAAATACTAATTTATTCCTCTGGATAAGTGATAACCTACTCAGTTTTCTCTTCTGTGTCAAGGTCAATGTCTTAAGTCAGCTAGGTATGGATTTGATTCTGGGCCCTACCATAGCTATATATCCTTGAACATTCATTTTTTTCTCATCTGTAAAGTATGGTAGGATGGTAGTGAAGATGAAATGGCCATATACACAGGAAAAGTAATAACACAGGACCTAGCCCATGGCAGCCTTTCAGTAAACCACAGCTGCTCTTGTGAAGAGCCTGCTGATGCTGCCAATGGTGACAAGTATGCTAAGGTAAGAGTAGTAAGAATGTTCATCCTCTATTTGTCAAATTCACTCAACATTGTTTCTTCAAATATTCATGAAGCCATGGGTCTGATCCTGGGTTAGAC
This sequence comes from Ovis aries, assembly GCF_016772045.2. Classification (NCBI taxonomy): domain Eukaryota; kingdom Metazoa; phylum Chordata; class Mammalia; order Artiodactyla; family Bovidae; genus Ovis; species Ovis aries. Next base: position 68,516,113 of record NC_056062.1, on the reverse strand, counting down.
GCCTGGCATAAAGATACACACAAAATAGGTATGACTCCTGTGTTCACTGAGCTTATGGACGAGTCATGAGACAGATGATAAACTGAGAGTCATATACATAAATGTAGAAATGCAAATAAGTATGTTTTATAAAGAAAAATTCGCAGTAATATAGGAAAATATAAAAGGGGCATAAACACAGATGGGGGTGAAGAAAGGCCTCTTTGTTTTGTTTTGTTTTGTTTTTAGGAAGTAGGATGTGAAGTTTCTTTTTTTTAATTTTAATTTTTACTTTATTTTACTTTACAATACTGTATTGGTTTTGCCATACATTGACATGAATCCACCACAGGTGCACATGCGTTCCCAAACATGAACCCCCCGCCCACCTCCCTCCCCATAACATCTCTCTGGGTCATCCCTGTGCACCAGCCCCAAGCATGCTGTATCCTGCATCGGACATAGACTGGCGATTCATTTCTTACATGATAATATACATGTTTCAATGCCATTCTCCCAAATCATCCCACCCTCTCCCTCTCCCTCTGAGTCCAAAAGTCCGTTCTACACATCTATGTCTCTTTTGCTGTCTTGCCAGGGTCATCATTGCCATCTTCCTAAATTCCATATATATGTGTTAGTATACTGTATTGGTGTTTTTCTTTCTGGCTTACTTCACTCTGTATAATCGGCTCCAGTTTCATCCATCTCATTAGAACTGATTCAAATGTATTCAGAAAGGCCTCTTTGAGGAAACATTGCTGAGACCTTCTGAAACAGAATGTGATAACAGGCAAATAGATTGGTGAGGTGAACTCCAGGCGGAGGGAAGAAACACACGCCCCTGAAGAACTGCAGGGAGGCTACTAGGCTGAAATTTAGCTACGGGGTGGGGAGGCCTGGTACCACATGAAGAAAGAGAAGTAGACAGGATCTAGACTGGGCTTATTAAAGCCTGGGTTTTTTCTTAAATGCGATGAAAATTCATTCATGATCTAGTTTACGTTCATGTTGAGGTTTGACAGAAGACAACAAAATTCTGTAAAGCAATTATCCTTCAATTAAAAAAAAATTGAAAAAAGAAAGAAATGAAGAAAGTAAAAAAAAAAAGCACTTGGATAGCTTTGTGAATAATGGAGATGAACGATACAGGAGCAGAACAGAATGATGACCAGTTAAAAGCTGTTGTATTATTCCAAGGAGACTATAACAGCTGAAGGAAGCATCATAGCAGAGAAGAAAGAGATGAACGAATATTTTACATATAAATTGCCTGACATTTTATATTATTACAATAGTAATCATTATAAATTTTAAATGCAGCTGAAGAGGTATGTATACATTTTCATATATGTGTATATTTACATTTTAGCTGTACTTCTTTTTTACAGTAACGATGATAATAATAGTATATTTGCCAAGCAATTTATTAAGCCCTTTCAAGTGCATTATACCATTTTATCCTTTCTTTAAAAGGCAGATACTGCTTTCTTAATTCTTTGTTAAACTAAAAGTCAGAAAAGTTAAAATAACTTGATCAAGGCCAAACAGATATAAAGCAACACTGCTGGGATCTGACTTTATTTCTGTCTTGAGTCTAAAACCCATATCCTTAAGCTTTATTCTGTGCTTACCATCTGATCTAGATGTACAGGTACCAGGGATTCCTTTCAACTTCCAAACTCTCAGGCTTTGGGGTGACTGTGGGGACAGAGCTGTGCTGGGAGCATCTGTGTGAGGCAGCTGCGGTCAACTTCAAGTCTGCCCAACACCTGCGTCACCAGCAGCTCCAGGAACTCTCCCCCAGAGTGCTCTGGTGCTTCAGAAAAGGGGCCTTTAGAAAACGTGGTGAGAGGATTATTGAAGCTTTACCCTTGTGCATTAGGAACAGTGGAGTGGTAGTTGCTTTTATTGTATGGTTCTTCAGATAATCAAACAGAAGGGTTAGAATAAGTGTTTTGAAAGGAATATGGGAGATTACCAAACCAGAAGTGTTTTAGTCTAAATGAGGGTAACAGGATCCAAAATTTGAGTGACATCAAGTGGTGAATAGATAACTGAGGGGATGTACTTTTCCAGGGGGCAGTTGGGAGGGAGAGAACAGACTGACGAATGAAGTATAAAGATCTTGACATTGCTGCAGAGAAGAAACATGGAAAAGTATGTCAGATGTTAGAGAGCGGAAAGTACAACAATAATTGATACCACTATTGAAAGGTTACTGTATGTAGTATGCGATTAATTGTGCCATCTTGTTTATCAGAATAACATTATTTACTGAGGCTCAAGGATATCAATAAAATCGCCTTGTCTGAAGCAGCTAATAAGCTGGGGAGCCAGGAATGATGTCTGTTTGTCCCCAGTGTTGAACTCAAATACTACATTCTCCTAACACAAAAGAGGAGGAGAGAGGCATGGATTTTGAATGAATCCTGTCTGTGATTCTTGTCTCTAATCCTAAAGGGGAAGGGAGCTCAAAACGGAGAGAACAAAAGAGCAAAGGAAAATACATTACCTGAATAGGGTTTAGAATGACCTCTCTTTAGAAGACAACCAGTCTGGCTGAGAGATTAAAGTGAAAGCTGCAAAGCTTGACAAACAATACAGGCAAATCCTAAAAGGCTGTATCTCTAGTGACAGAATGAGGTTTCTTGGGAGTTACTGCAGATACCAGACAAACAGTAGTGCATTGGAATCATGCATGGGGAATAATAGGAGTGATGAGATTTCTGTTCTTGCTGTCTCCTTCTTTAGTTTGACATATTGTATGAGGGTAGGAGGGGATTTCCATTAGAGCCTACAAATATTAAAATGTGTGAGATGCTACCAGTCAGAATTTAACTGGTTGCCATTTGGTCAAAGAAGCCTATTTCTAGTGAAAGAATAGTTTATCAGAGAGATAAGAAACTTCTAGATCAAAGGCCAGTGCTGTTGAGAAGGAAGACAGTGAGCTCCTAAGGTCTGTGATTTGCAGTGGTCACATGGCTAGTTGTTGATTATAATGACAGCTGCCTTTCATCAAGCACTTCCCAATCTAGGCACCTCTCTTAGAGCTCCCAATGCTTTACTATAGTATCATTCAGATCTCAGGGCTTCCCTGGTGGCTCAGACGGTAAAGAATTTGCCTGAATGAGGGAGACCTGGGTTCAATCCCTGGATTGGGAAGATCCCCTGGAGGAGGGCTTGGCAACCCACTCCAGTATTCTTACCTGGAGAATCCCCATGGACAGAGGAGCCTGGCGGGCTACAGTCCACAAGGTCACAAAGAGTCAGATATGACTGAGCGACTAAGCATGGCACACATTGAATTCTCATACAACTGCATATAATACAAGGTGCTCTAATTATAATTATTCACATTTTACAGATAAAACAGAAGCAGAGAAAAAAAAAGTTAAGAAATGTGTCTAAAGGTGTACTGCTAGTAGGTACTACAGATGGGATCTGAGTCTAGGAGACTTAACTCTGTAGTCTGTACTAGGCGCTTGCTCTTTACTGTAAATCAATGTCTGCTTTTCCGTTTTCTGAGCGGCATTTGGATTTGGGGTATCTACATCTCACTTGCTTTAACATTCTAGCATTCCTAAAGTCAGTAATGCAGATTAGATCTTTTTTGAGCCCCTCCTCACTTTGCTTATATTAAAAATGGTAAAAAGTCATTTTTCCAGTGAACAGTGAAGGGACATATATATACATACATATACGTGTCTATCAGACACATATACATACATATGCATATATACATGCATACATATACATACATATATATATACACGTGTACAAACATATATGTACTTACATATACATGTCTGTCAGAACATTGTTAATCAGCTATACCCCAATATAAAATTAAAAGGTTTAAGAAAAGTAAAATAAATAAATAAAATTTAAAAAGTCATTTTTAAGAAGCATTGAAAATTAACTGACTCCAACAAGCTTCTTTACTATGAAACACTCTACAATAAGTCTTCTTTTTTATATGTAAAGATGGAACCCTAGGGATTGAAGAGTTTATTGCATAGTTTTATCACACAAAAACACATATTAAATGTTGTTTGAAGAGAATACGTGAGAACTGCCATACTTAAATATGTCTAAATTTATAAAAGTTTTTAGGGCTTCCCAAGTGGTGCTAGTGATAAATTATCTGTGTGCCAGTGCAGGAGACACAGGAGACTGGTTTCCATCCTCGGGACCAGTAGATCCCGTGTAGTAGGATATGGCAACCCACTCCAGTATTCTTGCCTGGAAAATTCCATGGACAGAGGACCCTGGTGGGCTACAGCCCATGGCGTTTCACAGAGTCGGGTATGACTGAGCAACTGAACATGCGTGTATAAAGGTTTTTTATCTTTCCTTTAAAAAAAGGTAGACAACTTTCCGTCTCTGAGTAGGTATGTTGGGGGTTGGCTTGGTTGGAAGTGGCTTAGTGGATCAAGACTTAAAAGCAAGTGTTTTCCCTTAAAGCTATTGCAAATGATGACACGAGAAGGTGAGACACAGCCAAAGGTTAAGAGCAAGATTCATTCCCCAAAACCAGGGAAGGGAAGCCAAATGGGCCACCAGCCTGGAGACCAAAACTAATACGGAAATCTAGAGTCCAGTGTCATCATGATTATCAAGAAACAGCAGTCAAAGTAAGCAGAAATTACCTGGACTAGTAGTGTTGTCGCCAAAGCATTTATGTAGCATCTGCTGCTTAGAGTTGCTTGGGAGGGCTAACTCTACGGAAGGGCAGTGACGGATCAAGTTGACTCCATTTTGAAGCTATGTACCAATGGAAGGAGAGCAGAGTAGTATGATAACATTCTCCTTTAGTAAACTGTGATAGCTTTTCCTTCAAAACTTCACTTTTATCACTGTGCATGTTCTTGACTTCTCTCATTACAGCCACTCTCCATAGTGTTATCTAAGTTTTCTTCCCCTATACCACAAAAGGCAGAAATGAAATTTTTAGCTTTCTGCTCTCAACAGCATCTCTACAGAATCCTGGGAGACATGAGCTTTTCTAATTTCAGCCTGAACTATATTCAATCGAGTGGGAGTCAAAAGAGGGTTAAGAACAAAAGTTTTGGTATCACACAGTCTGGGCTCCAAATATATGTTCTCTCCTACTCTGACTGCACGGTCCTGGGCAAGGTTATCTGCTCTGTAAAATTTTACAACCATTCCAACTTCATAAAACTGGATAATTGAATTAGAGGATGCAAATGAGGTTTAAGCATAGAAAGTGAAGTCGCCCAGTCATGTCTGACTTTTTGCAACCCCATGGACTGTAGCCTATCAGGCTGCTCTGTCCATGGGATTTTCCAGGCAAGAGTGCTGGAGTGGATTTTCATTTCCTTCTCCAGGGGATCTTCCCGACCCAGGAATAGAACCCGGGTCTCCCATATTGCAGGCAGACGCTTTACTGTCTGAGCCACCAGGAAGATCTGGTTTAAGCATAGTAGGTACCTAATAGATGGTTGCTATTAATTTATTGATATTACTGTTATCACTGAAAATGGTCAACCATTTTAGAGTTTACATGGTGGGAGGAGAAAGAGCTTATTTAAAGCATTGTCGGTCCCTCCTGGCACACAGCAAGCTATATTTCAAGCATAGAAAATGACTATCGCACCTTGACAAGGGCCATTTTCTAATTTAAAGTATTTGATGACTTACTGGAATAAACAGAGGAAAAAACATAGTGCAGTGTTTAATTTAAGTTAATAATATTTCATCCTCTTTCTTTGGAATGCAAGGCCTGGGGACTGGATTCCTTCAGCCTCTATTAAGGAATACCTGGTTGATTTGAAATAAGCATTCTGGCTTGACAATGGAAAACATAGGGCTCATCCATCTCAAGGCGCTTACGGAAATGAACTGATAAGCTTCAAAGTTAGAGTGGAGCAACAGGAATAAAAAGAAGAAGAAATTTATAAAGAATACTTAAATCCTAAAATTATTATAAAAATAGTACCATGGCATTTATTAATGTAAGTTTGAAAAATTCCAAATAGAAGATTCAGCTAAATTTCCCATTTACTCATTCATATTGTCATTCAACAGAGATATATTCAGTGCTCATTATGTCATGGATGCTTGAAATTTATACTGCCTCCAACAATGGGTCATGGAATTAGCCTGACTGGTAACAATAAAACAATACCAATAAAAACAAAAAGCTAATGGCAAAATAGAACCTTACAATAATCTTGAGTTATACTCCTTCAGTGATTTTTTTTTAATTTAGCAAGTTTACTTCTTTTCACTTTGCACCCCAATCCCCATCTCCTTGCCGCATCCAACCTCAGCCCGAGATGATGGAGAGAGATTGGAGGGCAGGAGTAGAGAGGGCAAAGAATTTCCATTCCCGTCTTGCTTGCCTTCTTCATGACCCTTCCTTCTCTCACTAAGTTGCAGTAGGACTATTTCTTCTCCTTGCTTCTTCTAGCTGAGAACTGGTAATGCCTTTCACTTTTTGGTATTGATAGTATGTGAGTGCTTCTGCACCCTTTGATGGTTCCTTTGTCTCTGTCCACTCCTTTGTAGACAGCTCTTTTATTACATGTTCTTTAAAATCCCATCTGTGTGAGCCTTCCCTTTCATGCCTAGACTTGAGTGATATATAACTGTATCTGTATGGCTAAGAAAAGAACTTACTATCAATAATAAACAAAAGATTACCTAAAATAGTTTTGTAGTTGTTGTTCAGTTGCTCAGTTGTGTCCGACCCTTTGTGACCCCCATGGACTACAACACACTCAGCCTTCTTTATGGTCCACCCCTCACATCCATACATGATTACTGGAAAAACCATAGCTGTGACTATATGGACCTTTGTTGGCAATAAGAAAAATAGTTTTATTATTTCTAAATAGATACCTTTACCTCTGAGCATCATGAAGTGAAACTACTTCACCATAGAAGCAATTCAAGTTTATGTACACATATCTAGGGATGTATATAGAGGTTACTGACCATGAATGACTTCCAGACAGCAATTTGTCTCCTGGCTTTTATAGTCCTGAGATTTTTTTTAAATTAACACATACATTGTTATATGTAGGTAAGCCCTATGTTCCCAAATGAGTCTGGACAGGTGCATCAAGACTTTTCCATGAGAGACTGAGATATTCCTACTCTGCTTCACTATGTTTCTTGATTGTAGAGAACAATGACAAGAAACCAGAAAGAAAACACCATATTTTACGGTTTAGCAGAAAATTCAAAGGGAACAGATAGGCAATCTGCTGCTCCTCTCCCATATGGATAACAACAATGCCCTGGAAAAATAAGTACTAAATAGCTAAATGAAAAGCTCAAACTGTGATTGCTGAAGAGTTTAATTATAGGACAATTGTGATGCTTTACCAATCTACAAAAGGCAGAAACTGAGAGAAACTCAAAATGTCTCACCCATAAAGTCTGGTCATTAAAAACCTTGTATGTTTCAGAGGAAACATCAATAATTTAGTGAAAATACTAAAAAAAGATTCTAGTTGACAATTAAAGAATTTTGATTATTTATACATTTTACTCTGAAAACCAAGGTAAAAATATTTTTCTGATTAATTTAGTTACATTCATAACAGCAGGTTATTGAAGTATTTATTAGAATTAGGTTTCAGTAAAATATTTATTGAAAACAGTATAAAGCTCATTGTACAAACATGTGGCTAGGAACAGAACAGTGTGAGGGCTTATTCTGCTGTGTCAAATGGCTATGTTGAAAATCAGATGAAGAGTATCTATAGAACATTTATTGAAATATTTCAAATACTTATTTCCTCTCTGCCAGATTAGTAAAGACCTCTGAAAAGCAATTGTTTGCTATTAGGGTCATCATTTTGGAGAAGGCAATGGCACCCCACTTCAGTACTCTTGCTTGGAAAATCCCATGGATGGAGGAGCCTGGTAGGCTGCAGTCCATGGGGTGGCTAAGAGTAGGACACGACTGAGCGACTTCACTTTCGCTTTTCACTTTCATGCACTGGAGAAGGAAATGGCAACCCACTCCAGTATTCTTGCCTGGAGAATCCCAGAGACAAGAGGAGCCTAGTGGTCTGCCGTCTATGGGGTTGCACAGAGTCGGACACAACTGAAGAGACTTAGCAGCAGCAGCAGCAGCAGCAGCAGCAGCAGCAGCAGCAGCAGCAGCAGGGTCATCATTTACTAATCTAATAATTTGTGGCCCATTACTTCTCTGAAATAAGTAAATCTCACACTTCGTTCCCAGAATTTTCTTTTAAAACTTTCACATTACTTCCATTCTCCACATTTCATTTTCATTTCTTGTTACTCAAAGACTACCAACAGAGGATAAATAATCAAATGTGTAGTTTTTCTTTGTACTCTAGGTTATAGTTTGAATATGTCAGGAAACAATTCATTTTGAGATCATGTACCATTACAAACAGCTCATTTATCTTGAGTTTCAGTTCTTTTTGCACCAGTATTAGATTCATCCTTTTTGTGGTCTGAGTTTCTTTCTCACAGGGCTTTGAAAACACAAGACAAAGAAAAACAAAAACAAAATAAGAGTTGAATAATTGAACATTCTCTCTATACTGGTGATTTTTTTTATCCCCCCCGCAGCTCCGCCCCCAACTGTCTGCCTTGGGCTTCAATTAACTCATGAATACAAGAGACCTGACTCTTAGAAAATGAGATTTCAGCCTCTTTTCTTGTTCTGCCCTCAAAGTAATTTTGATAGAGACAAGACTGGGTCAACCATGTTTATGCTGATAATTCCTGAATATCAGCTTTTGAGATAGCCTTATTCTTATAACAAAAATGCATTCCACCTGATACCATGCTTCCTGATGAGGCTGGCCTGGTATTTTTTTTTTTAATTGAAGGATAATTGCTTTATAATGTTATGTTGGTTTCTGTCATATATCAACATGAATCAGCCATAGGTATACATATGTCCCCTCCCTTTTAAACCTCCCTTCCACCTCCCACCCCATCCCACCTCTTTAGGTTGTTACAGAGCCCGGGTTTAAGCTCCCTGAGTTATACAGCAAGTTCTTATTGGCTATCTATTTAACCTATGGTATTGACGGAGGAACCTGGTAGGCTGCAGTCCATGGGGTCGTGAAGAGTCGGACACGACTGAGCAACTTCACTTTCGCTTTTCACTTTCACTCATTGGAGAAGGAAATGGCAACCCACTCTCGTGTTCTTGCCTGGAGAATCCCAGGGACGGGGGAGCCTGGTGGGCTGCCGTCTATGGGGTCGCACAGAGTCCGACACGACTGAAGCGATTTAGCAGCAGCAGCAGCAGCAGTGCATGTTTTCATGCTACTCTCTCCATTCATCCCACTCTCTCCTTTCCGCTGCCACCTCCTGGGCATAAGTCTGTTTTCTATGTTTGCATCTCCATGACTGCCCTGCAAATAGGTTCATCAGTACCATCTTTCTGACTCCATATATATGCATTCAGTTCAGTTCAGTTCAGTCCACTTGCTCAGTCGTGTCTGACTCTTTGCGACCCCATGAATTACAGCACGCCAAGGCTCCCTGTCCATCACCAACTCCTGAAGTTTACACAAACTCAGGTCCATCGAGTCGGTGATGCCATCCAGCCATCTCATCCTCTGTCATGCCCTTCTCCTCCTGCCCCCAATCCCTCCCAGCATCAGAGTCTTTTCCAGTGAGTCAACTCTTCGCATGAGGTGGCCAAAGTACTGGAGCTTCAGCTTTAGCATCATTCCTTCCAAAGAAATCCCAGGATTGATCTCCTCCAGAATGGACTGGTTGGATCTCCTTGCAGTCCAAGGGACTCTCAAGAGTCTTCTCCAACACCACAGTTCAAAAGCATCAATTCTTCGGCACTCAGCCTTCTTCACAGTCCAACTCTCACATCCATACACAACCACTGGAAAAACCATAGCCTTGACTAGACGGACCTTAGTCAGCAAAATAATGTCTCTGCTTTTGAATATACTATCTAGGTTGGTCATTTTGGAGCCCCCAAAAATAAAGCCTGACACTGTTTCCACTGTCTCCCCATCTATTTGCCATGAAGTGATGGGACCAGATGCCATGATCTTTGTTTTCTGAATGTTGAGCTTTAAGCCAACTTTTTCAACTCTCCTCTTTCACTTTCATCAAGAAGCTTTTAGTTCCTCTTCACTTTCTCCCATAAGGGTGGTGTTATCTGCCTATCTGAGGTTATTGATATTTCTCCCAGCAATCTTGATTCCAGCTTATGCTTCTTCCAGCCCAGCGTTTCTCATAATGTTCTCTGCATATTAGTTAAATAATCAGAGTGGCAGTATACAGCCTTGATCTACTCCTTTTCCTATTTGGAACCAGTCTGTTGTTCCATGTCCAGTTCTAACTGTTGCTTTCTGACCTGCATACAGGTTTCTCAAGAGGCTATATTTGTCTTTCTCTTTCTGACTTGCTTCACTCTGTGTAATAGACTCTAGGTTCATCCACCTCATTAGAACTGACTCAAACACATTCCTTTTTATGGCTAACATTCCACTGTACATATGCACCACAATTTCTTTATCCATTCATCCATCTATGGCCATCTAGGTTGCTTCCATGTCCCAGCTATTGTAGTGCTTCAGTGAGCACTGGGGTACATGTGTCTTTTTCAGTTTTGGTTTTCTCAGGGTGTATGCCTAGTAGTGGCAATGTGGGGTCATATGGTGGTTTCATTCCTAGTTTTATAAGGAATCTCCATACCATCTTGCATAGTGGCTCTATCAATTTACATTCCCACCAGCAGTGCAAGAGCATTCCCTTTTCTCCACACCCTCTCCAGCATTTACTGTTTGTGGACTTTTGATGATGGCCATTCTGACCGATGTGAGGTGATATCTCACTGTAGTTTTCACTTGCATTTTTCTAATACTGAGGGAAAGTTATGACCGACCTAGAAAACATATTCAAAAGCAGAGACATTACTTTGCCAACAAAGGTCCATCTAGTCAAGGCTATGCTTTTTCCAGTGGTCATGTATGGATGTGAGAATTGGACTGAAAAAAGCTGAGTGCCAAAGAATTGATGCTTTTGAACTGTGATGTTGGAGAAGACTCTTGAGAGTCCCTTGGACTGCAAGGAGATCCAACCAGTCCATTCTAAAGGAGATCAGTCCTGGGTGTTCTTTGGAAGAAATGATGCTAAAGCTGAAACTTCAGTACTTTGGCCACCTCATGAGAAGAGTTGACTCATTGGAAAAGACTGTGATGCTGGGAAGGATTGGGGGCAGGAGGAGAAGGAGTTGACCAAGGATGAGATGGCTGGATGGCATCACGGACTCGATGGACATGAGTTTGTGTAAACTTTGGGAATTGGTGATGGACAGGGAGGCCTGGCGTGCTGCAATTCATGGGATCGCAAAGAGTCGGACACGACTGAGCGACTGAACTGAACTGAACTGAACTGAATAATAAGCGATGATGAGCATCTTTGGCCTGGTATATTATAACATATACAACCACAAATGCTAATGTGTACACAGTTTTTCTAACCAAATATAGTCTGTTAGGTGACATCACAGTATTAGGATATCAGCCTGATTGAGCTGGCAGTAATTCTGAAAAGGATTCTTACATTGAAAAATCTCATTTGGAAAAGCTATTTCAGCTCTTATATCAGAAGTTGCTACATTAATAATACATGAAAATTCTTGCTTACACTTTGTATGATTATATATTGCAAGTGCTAAATAGGCTTCCGATTAAGCCCAAAGGGAATATTTACTTACCTTTCTGATTAAGGGAGAAATATATTTCATTATTTAATGGTCAACACTTTTCCCTCCTTCCTTAAGAAAGATATTTTAGACTCAGGTGAGAATCATTTCTCCCTTAACTTTACTCTGACCTTCAATATTGCACCTGATCTGATAAAGCATATAACTGGAACGGTAAAAAACAAATTGAGGCTCTTTAGAATTTCATGAGTGAACTTAGAAGTTAAAAAAAAATACTCAGTATTCTGCTCATGATTTTTCTGAGAGGTCTTTCTCTCTAAATGCATATCAACACATACAACCTATAAAATAGCACCCTATAGGCAACCGAGGACTCAAAGAAGTAACAGAAATTTTCTCAGTGTCTTGCCGAATTTCAAGACTTAATTTTCATTGTGATATTCCATGGAATAGAGAAGAAAATGACAACCACCCAGTATTCTTACCTGGAGAATTCCTTGGACAGAGGAGCCTGGCAAGTTAAAGTCCATGGGGTCGCAAAAGTCGGACATGACTAAGAGACTACAACACACACACACACACACACAGAGTTCAGTCACTCAGACATGCCCGACTCTTTGTGACCCCATGGACTGCAGCACACCAGGCTGCTGTCCATCACCAACTCCTGGAGCTTACTTAAACTCATGCCCATTGTATCAGTGATGCCATCCAAACATCTCATCCTCTGTTGTGCCCTTCTCCTCCTGCCCTCAATCTTCCCCAGCATCAGGGTCTTTTCAAATAAGTCAGTTCTTCACATCAGGTGGCCAGAGTATTGGAGTTTCAGCTTTAGCATCAGTCCTTCCAATGAATATTCAGGACTGATTTCCTTTAGGATTGACTGGTTGGATCTCCTTGCAGTCCAAGGGACTCTCAAGAGTCTTCTCCAACACCACAGTTCAAAAGCACCAATTCTTTGGCACTCAGCTTTCTTTATAGTCCAACCTCACATCCATACATGACCACTGGAAAAACCAGAGCTTTTAATGACTCTGCTTTTTAATATGCTGTCTAAGTTAGTCATAACTTTTCTTTCAAGGAGCAAGTGTCTTTTAATTTTATGGCTGCAGTCGCCATCTGCAGTGATTTTGGAGCCCGAAAAAATAAAGTCTGTCACTGTATCCACTGTTTCCCCATCTATTTGCCATGAAGTGATGGGACCAGATGCCATGATCTTCATTTTCTGAATGTTGAGTTTTAAGTCAACTTTTTCACTCCCCTCTTTCACTTTCATCAAGAGGCTCTTTAGTTCTTCATCTTCTGCCATAAGGGTGGTGTCATCTGTGTATCTGAGGTTATTGATATTTCTCCTGGCAATCTTGATTCCAGCTGTGCTTCATCCAGTCCTGGATTTCTCATGATGTACACTGCATATAAGTTAAATAAGCAGGGCAGCAATATACAGCCTTGACACACTCTTTTTCCTGTTTGGAACCAGTCTGTTGTTCCATGTCCAGTTCTAACTGTTGCTTCCTGACCTGCACACAGGTATCTCAAGAGGCAGGTCAGGTGGTCTGGTATTCCCATCTCTTTCAGAATTTTCCACAGTTTTTTGGGATCCACACAGTCAAAGGCTTTGGCAGAGTCAATAAAGCAAAAGTAGATGTTTTTCTGGAACTCTCTCACTTTTCAATGATGTTGGCAATTTGATTTCTGGTTCCCCTGCCTTTTCTAAATCCAGCTTGAACATCTGGAATTTCATGGTTCATGTACTGTTGAAGCCTGGCTTGGAGAATTTTGAGCATTACTTTGCTGGCATGTAAGATGAGTGCAATTGTGTGGTAGTTTGAGCATTCTTTGGCATTGCCTTTCTTTGGGATTGGAATGAAAACTGACCTTTTCCAAACTTGTGGCCACTGCTGCGTTTTCCAGATTTACTGGCGTATTGAGTGCAGCACTTTTTCAGCATCATCTTCTAGGATTTGAAATAGTTCCACTGGAATTCCATCACCTCCACTAGCTTTGTTTCTAGTGATGCTTCTTCCTAAGGCCCACTTGACTTCACATTCCAGGATGTCTGGCTCTAGGGGAGTGATTACACCATTGTGATTATCTGGGTCATGAAGATCTTTTTTATATAGTTCTTCTGTGTATCCTTGCCACCTCACACACATACACATATTCCATGGAGACTAATTTAATAGATTATAAGCTTCATACAAGCAGAAGTATATTTGGTTTAGTGGTATGGTGGCTCAGACAGTAAAGAATCCGCCTGCAATACAGGAAACCCGGTTTTGATCCATGAGTTAGGAAGACCCCTGGAGAAGGAAGGGGTTACCCACCCCAGTATTCTTGCCTGGAACATTCCATGGACAGAGAAGCCTGGAGGGCTACAGTCCACGGGTTCGCAAAGAGTCAGACATGACTTAACGACTAACACACACATATGCACAATACCTACAACTGTGCCTGTAGCTTAGTAAGCATTTGTTAATTGTTCATGCTAAAGTCATAGCTACCATGGAATGAACTTTGTTTCATTTTCACCAAGAAAATAGTATAGGATTTTTTTTTTGCAGTATTCAATAATCTTTTCCAGTTCTTTGATTTCACAAAATAATAGAATTTTATACATTGAGGGAAACTTCAGGATTATAAGCTCAGTTCCCTCATAACTGAATGTCTGTTCCTAAAGCAAAATAATTGTATTGTAAAGCTCAAGTTAATCTTGGTTTTAAGAAATTAATATTATTACTGGAATGGGAATGTTTATAACATAGCTTTTTTTTTTTACATTTAACATATTTTATTTAAGCCAATATATTTTTTTTAGTTTTTTTATTTTTTAAATTTTAAAATCTTTAATTCTTACATGCGTTCCCAAACATGAACCCCCCTCCCACCTCCCTCCCCACAACATCTCTCTGGGTCATCCCTGTGCACCAGCCCCAAGCATGCTGCACCCTGCGTCAGACATAGACTGGCAATTCAATTCTTACATGATAGTATACATGTTAGAATTCCCATTCTCCCAAATCATCCCACCCTCTCCCTCTCCCTCTGAGTCCAAAAGTCCGTTATACACATCTGTGTCTTTTTCCCTGTCTTGCATACAGGGTCGTCATTGCCATCTTCCTAAATTCCATATATATGTGTTAGTATACTGTATCGGTGTTTTTCTTTCTGGCTTACTTCACTCTGTATAATTGTCTCCAGTTTCATCCATCTCATCAGAACTGATTCAAATGAATTCTTTTTAACGGCTGAGTAATACTCCATTGTGTATATGTACCACAGCTTTCTTATCCATTCATCTGCTGATGGACATCTAGGTTGTTTCCATGTCCTGGCTATTATAAACAGTGCTGCGATGAACATTGGGGTACATGTGTCTCTTTCAATTCTGGTTTCCTCGGTGTGTATGCCCAGAAGTGGGATTGCTGGGTCATAAGGTAGTTCTATTTGCAATTTTTAAAGGAATCTCCACACTGTTCTCCATAGTGGCTGTACTAGTTTGCATTCCCACCAACAGTGTAGGAGGGTTCCCTTTCTCCACACCCTCTCCAGCATTTATTGCTTGCAGATTTTTGGATCGCAGCCATTCTGACTGGTGTGAAGTGGTACCTCATTGTGGTTTTAATTTGCATTTCTCTAATAATGAGTGATGTTGAGCATCTTTTCATGTGTTTGTTAGCCATCCGTATGGCTTCTTTGGAGAAATGTCTATTTAGTTCTTTGGCCCATTTTTTGATTGGGTCGTTTATTTTTCTGGAATTGAGCTGCATAAGTTGCTTGTATATTTTTGAGATTAGTTGTTTGTCAGTTGCTTCATTTGCTATTATTTTCTCCCATTCAGAAGGCTGTCTTTTCACCTTGCTTATATTTTCCTTTGTTGTGCAGAATCTTTTAATTTTAATTAGATCCCATTTGTTTATTTTTGCTTTTATTTCCAGACCTATATATAGAAAACTATAAAACACTGATGAAAGAAATCAAAGAGGACACTAATAGATGGAGAAATATACCATGTTCATGGATCGGAAGAATCAATATAGTGAAAATGAGTATACTACCCAAAGCAATTTACAAATTCAATGCAATCCCTATCAAGCTACCAGCCACATTTTTCACAGAGCTAGAACAAATAATTTCAAGATTTGTATGGAAATACAAAAACCTCGAATAGCCAAAGCAATCTTGAGAAAGAAGAATGGAACTGGAGGAATCAACTTGCCTGACTTCAGGCTCTACTACAAAGCCACAGTCATCAAGACAGTATGGTACTGGCACAAAGACAGACATATAGATCAATGGAACAAAATAGAAAGCCCAGAGATAAATCCACACACATATGGACACCTTATCTTTGACAAAGGAGGCAAGAATATACAATGGAGTAAAGACAATCTCTTTAACAAGTGGTGCTGGGAAAACTGGTCAACCACTTGTAAAAGAATGAAACTAGATCACTTTCTAACACCGCACACAAAAATAAACTCAAAATGGATTAAAGATCTAAATGTAAGATCAGAAACTATAAAACTCCTAGAGGAGAACATAGGCAAAACACTCTCAGACATAAATCACAGCAGGATCCTCTATGATCCACCTCCCAGAACTGTGGAAATAAAAGCAAAAATAACATAGCTTTTTAATGGAGGAGATATCAATTCTAAACAGTTCAAAATGAGGCTGTGTCCTAGTTTCCCTTCTCATTTCCTAAATATTTTGGTGTACCTAATGGTTTTAGAGTCATGTGTCATCCACGTAGCAGGAGTTAAATCAAGTAAACTACCTGCATCAATGTCAATGGCATGAGCTAGACATCTTTGACTAGTTATTGTTTCAGACAAGCTCAGCATTAATTTGTAACCACCAAACAAGCAACTTAAAGTCAGTTGGTCAAAGTTTCCTGAAGAACAGTTTATCTTTCATGTACAAACTTCTCAATTTTTACTGTCTCCCTGGAACCTAAATTATTTGTTTAAAATTTTCATTAAATAGCTTCATTTTTAATTTCAAATATAAACTTCCCATTACTATTTATTTGGAAACTTTTATCACAGGTCATAAGTATAAAGTAATTATAAAGTTAAATGTTATGTAAATGAAACATGTATTAATTTTTACCTATATTCTTCTTTGGACAATCTGGATAAGAATTCAAAATAAAGTACTAATAATCTGGATGATAAATTTCTCAAGATCTTTGCATCAGTTATCTCACTGATAAATTGTGGATAGTAATAATTCTTATTGCAGAGAACTTTAGTGAAAATTAAATGAAATAAAGGTGTCAAGTCTCTTGGAACTGATCTAAAGATGTTATATTTTTCTAATCAAATTCTCTACAGTATTTTTTGTTGTTGTTGTTTTAAGAAAATTTACAACTTGATTTTAAGTTTTATATGAAGTACAGGGCAGTTTATAAGGAAAATGGCCAAGGCAATTTGAAAAGCAGAGCAAACTTGAAAGCATTTCACTATTAGAAAGCTATAGTAATCAAGATAACAGTACATTGGAGAAGATAGACAAACTGATCAATAGACAAAATATAGTGCCAGAAATCGATGTGCTCAGTGCTACCTGTTTCTGTCACCTGAAATACAATTCAGATAGAAGCACACAATGCAGTGGAAAGGGGAGAGTCTTCCTGCTCAATAGTGCTGCATCAACTGGATAGCTATTGAAAAATATGTATCTCGACTCCTATTTCATACTATACCAAAACATCAATTCCAGTGAATTGAAGATGTAAACGCGAAAAAGAAAACAAAACTTACAGAAGACCATCTTCATGAGTTAGATTTAAAACAAAGATTTCTTAGGCAGAAAACAAAGCCCACAAACCATTACCTTTTAAAAAATTAAAATGGAATTTTACTGTGAATTTATGTATATCAAGACAGTGATAATAGTTCTAAAAGCAAACCATGGGCAAAAATATATATATTTATAATATATTTATCTGACAAAGAACTTATACCCATGATATATTTTTTAAAGAAAACCTTGTGATGGAATTCCAGTTGAGCTTTTTCAAATCCTGAAAGATGATGCTGTGAAAGTGCTACACTCAATATGCCAGCAAATTTGGAAAACTCAGCAGTGGCCACAGGACTGGAAAAGGTCAGTTTTCATTCCAATCCCAAAGAAAGGCAATGCCAAAGAATGCTCAAACTACCGCACAATTGCACTAATCTCACACACTAGTAAAGTAATGCTCAAAATTCTCCAAGCCAGACTTCAGCAATATGTGAACCATGAACTTCCTGATGTTCAAGCTGGTTTTAGAAAAGGCAGAGGAACCAGAGATCAAATCGCCAACATCAACTGGATCATGGTAAAAAGAAGAGAGTCCCAGAAAAACATCTATTTCTGCTTTATTGACTATGCCAAAGCCTTTGACTGTGTGGATCCCAAAAAACTGTGGAAAATTCTGAAAGAGATGGGAATACCAGACCACCTGACCTGCCTCTTGAGATACCTGTGGGCAGGTAAGGAAGTAACAGTTAGAACTGGACATGGAACAACAGACTGGTTCCAAATAGGAAAAGGAGTAGGTCAAGGCTGTATACTGTCACCCTGATTATTTCACTTATATGCAGAGTACACCATGAGAAATGCTGGGCTGGAAGAAGCACAAGCTGGAATTAAGATTGCCGGGAGAAATATCAATCACCTCAGATATGCAGATGATGCCACCCTTATGGCAGAAAGTGAAGAGGAACTAAAAGCCTCTTGATGAAAGTGAAAGAGGAGAGTGAAAAAGTTGGCTTAAAGCTCAACATTCAGAAAACAAAGATCATGACATCCGGTCCAATCACTTCATGGGAAATAGATGGGGAAACAGTGGAAACAGTGTCAGGCTTTATTTTGAGGGGCTCCAAAATCGCTGCAGATGGTGATTGCAGCCATGAAATTAAAAGACACTTACTCCTTGGAACGAAAGTTATGGCCAACCTAGATAGCATATTCAAAAGCAAAGACATTGCTTTACCAACAAAGGTCATCTAGTCAAGACTATGGTTTTTCCAGTGGTCATGTATGGATGTGAGAGTTGGACCGTGAAGAAAGCTGAGCACCGCAGAATTGATGCTTTTGAACTGTGGTGTTGGAAAAGACTCTTGAGAGTCCCTTTGACTGCAAGGAAATCCAACCAGTCCATTCTAAAGGAGATCAGTCCTGACTAATCATTGGAAGGACTGATGTTGAAGCTGAAATTCCAATACTCTGGCCACCTCATGCGAAGAACTGACTCATTGGAAAAGACTCTGATGCTGGGAGGGATTGGGGGCAGGAGGAGAAGGGGATGGCAGAGGATGAGATGGCTGGATGACATCACCAACTCGATGGACATGAGTCTGAGTGAACTCCGGGAGTTGGTGATGGACAGGGAGGCCTGGCATGCTGCTGTCCATGGTGTTGCAAAGAGTCGGACACAACTGAGCAACTGAACTGAACTGAACTACAAATCAACAATCTCTTGCAAATTATACAACCAAACAAAAATCTGTACAAAAAAGTTTGAATATTTCTCCAAAGAGAATGTCTAAATGCTTAATAAACATAAAAAGATATTGTACTTCAGGAGTTACAAAGGTAATGAAAATTAAAGCACCCATAGTATAAGATGATATATTTGTAATATAGTTGCATGACACTAGTACAGGCGGCTGCGACCGGCGCACTAAGCGCAGGCAGCTGCGACCAAAGCGCAGCCTAGAGGAGTTACCCCGCATCCGAGGTTGGGGGCAGAAGCCAGGAGGATCCCATGCCGGAAGGGTGGTGGCCAAGAGGAGCTACCCCACGTCCAAGGTCACGAGCGGTGGCCATGAGGAGCCTCCCCACATCCAAGGAGTGGTGCCTACGTGGGCGCAGGAGGGCCGAGAGGAGCTATCCCACATTGAAGGTCAGGAAGGGCGGTGGTGAGGAGCTAGCCCTCGTCCAAGGTAAGGAGCAGTGGCTGTGCTTTGCTGGAGCAGCCATGAAGAAAGACTCCACGCCCAAGGTAAGAGAAACCCAAGTAAGATGGTAGGTGTTGCAAGAGGGCATCAGAGGGCAGACACACTGAAACCATACTCACAGAAAACTAGTCAGTCTAATCACACTAGGACCACAGCCTTGTCTAACTCAATGAAACTAAGCCATGCCCGCGGGGCAAACCAAGACGGGTGGGTCATGGTGGAGAGGTCTGACAGAATGGGGTCCACTGGAGAAGGGAATGGCAAACCACTTCAGTATTCTTGCCTTGAGAACCCCATGAACAGTATGAAAAGGCAAAATGATAGGATACTGAAAGAGGAACTCCCCAGGTCAGTAGGTGCCCAATATGCTACTGGAGATCAGTGGAGAAATAACTCCAGAAAGAATGAAGGGATGGAGCCAAAGCAAAAACAATACCCAGCTGTGGATGTGACTGGTGATAGAAGCAAGGTCCAATGCTATAAAGAGCAATATTGCATAGGAACCTGGAATGTCAGGTCCATGAATCAAGGCAAATTGGAAGTGGTCAAACAAGTGATGGCAAGAGTGAACGTCGACATTCTAGGAATCAGCAAACTAAAATGGACTGGAATGGGTGAATTTAACTCAGATGACCATTATACCTACTACTGCGGGCAGGAATCCCTCAGAAGAAATGGAGTAGCCATCATGGTCAACAAAAGAGTCCGAAATGCAGTACTTGGATGCAATCTCAGAAACGACAGAATGATCTCTGTTCATTTCCAAGGCAAGCCATTCAATATCACAGTAATCCAAGTCTATGCCCCAACCAGTAACGCTGAAGAAGCTGAAGTTGAAGGGTTCTATGAAGACCTACAAGACCTTTTAGTCCTAACACCCCAAAAAGATGTCCTTTTCATTATAGGGTACTGGAATGCAAAAGTAGGAAGTCAAGAAACACCTGGAGTAACAGGCAAATTTGGCCTTGGAATGCGGAATGAAGCAGGGCAAAGACTAATAGAGTCTTGCCAAGAAAATGCAATGGTCATAGCAAACACCCTCTTCCAACAACACAAGAGAAGACTCTACACATGGACATCACCAGATGGTCAACACTGAAATCAGATTGATTATATTCTTTGCAGCCAAAGATGGAGAAGCTCTATACAGTCAGCAAAAACAAGACTGGGAGCTGACTGTGGCTCAGATCATGAACTCCTTATTACCAAATTCAGACGTACATTGAAGAAAGTAGGGAAAACTGCTAGACCATTCAGGTATGACCTCAATCAAATCCCTTCTGATTCTACAGTGGAAGTGAGAAATAGATTTAAGGGCCTAGATCTGATAGATAGAGTGCCTGATGAACTATGGAATGAGGTTCGTGACATTGTACAGGAGACAGGGATCAAGACCATCCCCATGGAAAGAAAAGCAAAAAAGCAAAATAGCTGTCTGGGGAGGCCTTACAAATAGCTGTGAAAAGAAGAGAGGTGAAAAGAAAAGGAGAAAAGGAAAGATATAAGCATCTGAATGCAGAGCTCCAAAGAATAGCAAGAAGAGATAAGAAAGCCTTCTTCAGCGATCAATGCAAAGAAATAGAGGAAAAGAACAGAATAGGAAAGACTAGAGGTCTCTTCAAGAAAATTAGAGATACCAAGGGAACATTTCATGCAAACATGGGCTCGATAAAGGACAGAAATTGTATAGACTTAACAGAAGCAGAAGATATTAAGAAGAGGTGGCAAGAATACACATAAGCACTGTACAAAAAAGATCTTCATGACCTGGATAATCATGATGGTGCGATCACTCATCTAGAGCCAGACATCCTGGAATGTGAAGTCAAGTAGGCCTTAGAAAGCATCATTACGAACAAAGCTAGTGGAGGTGATGGCATTCCAGTGGAGCTAGTTCAAATCCTGAAAGACGATGCTGTGAAAGTGCTACACTCAATATGCCAGCAAATTTGGAAAACTCAGCAGTGGCCACAGGACTGGAAAAAGTCAGTTTTCATTCCAAGCCCAAAGAAAGGCAATGCCTAAGAATGCTCAAACTACTGAACAATTGTACTCATTTCACATGCTAGTAAAGTAATGCTCAAAATTCTCCAAGCCAGACTTCAACAATACGTGAACCATGAACTTCCTAATGTTCAAGCTGGTTTTAGAAAAGGCAGAGGAACCAGAGATCAAATTGCCAACATCCGTTGGATCATGGAAAAAGCAAGAGAGTTCCAGAAAAACATCTATTTCTGCTTTATTGACTATGCCAAAGCCTTTGACTGTGTGGATCCCAATAAACTGTGGAAAATTCTGAACGAGTTGGGAATACCAGACCACCTGACCTGCCTCTTGAGATACTTGTATGCAGGTCAGGAAGCAGCAGTTAGAACTGGACATGGAACAACAGACTGGTTCCAAATAGGAAAAGGAGTACGTCAAGGCTGTATGTTGTCACCCTGCTTATTTAACTTCTATGCAGAATACATCATGAGAAATGCTGGACTGGAACACAAGCTGGAATCAAGATTTCTGGGAGAAATATCGGTAACCTCAGATATGCAGATGACACCACCCTTATGGCAGAAAGTGAAGAGGAACTAAAAAGCCTCTTGATGAAAGTGGAAGAGGAGAGTGAAAATGGCTTAAAGCTCAACATTCAGAAAACTAAGATCATGGCATCCGGTCCCAACACTTCATGGGAAATAGATGGGGAAACAGTGGAAACAGTGTCAGACTTTATTTTGGGGGGCTCCAAATTCACTGCAGATGGTGATTGCAGCCATGAAATTAAAAGACACTTATTCCTTGGAAGAAAAGCTATGACCTAGATAGCATATTCAAAAGCAGAGACATTACTTTGCCAACAAAGGTCCGTCTAGTCAAGGCTATGGTTTTTCCAGCGGTCTTGTATGGATGTGAGAGTTGGACTGTGAAGAAGGCTGAGCACTGAAGAATTGATGCTTTTGAACTGTGGTGTTGGAGAAGACTCTTGAGAGTCCCTTGGACTGCAAGAAGATCCAACCAGTCCATTCTGAAGGAGATTAGCCCTGGGATTTCTTTGGAAGAACTTATGCTAAAGCTCAAACTCCAGTACTTTGGCCACCTCATGTGAAGAGTTGACTCATTGGAAAAGACTCTGATGCTGGGAGGGATTGGGGGCAGGAGGAGAAGGGGATGACAGAGGATGAGATGGCTGGATGACATCACTGACTCGATGGATGTGATTCTGAGTGAACTCCAGGAGATGGTGATGGACAGGGAGGCCTGGCATGTTGCGATTCATGGGGTCACAAAGAGTCAGACACGACTGAGCGACTGAACTGAACTTCACGGCACAAAACTAGTATCCAGAATATATAAAGTATTTCTGAAAATGAAATCAATAGGACAGACTACCCAGTAGAAGAATGGGCAAAAGACTTGAACAGGCCATTCACAAAGAATGAAATCCAAAGAACCAATAAACGTGCAAAGGTGTTAAACTTCCTCCATCATCATGGAAATACAAATTAAAAACCACAATGTAATATTACAACATAATGGCTAGGTCACATAAAGGCTACCAATAACAAGTGTGGGTAAGAATTTAGAACAATATCTATTCTTGTAAACTTCCAGTAATAGTTTAAATTAGCAAAACAATTTCTGAAAATTCTGTCGCTGTTGTTTAGTCATTCAGTCATGTTCAACTCTTTGTGATCCCGTGGACTGAGGCCTGACAGGCTCCTCTGTCTATAGGATTTCCCAGGCAAGAATACTGGAGTGGGTTGACATTTTCTTCTCCAGGGGATCTTCCTGACCCAGGGATCAAACCCACATCTCCTGCATTATCTATTAAAAGTGAAAAACTTGTTAGGCATACACCATTAACCTATACACTTGTACAAAGAACACATAAGAATTCTCGTAGCAGCATTGTTCAGGATGGCCAACAACAGGCAATAAGCCCAAAGTCTTTTAACATTAGAATGAATAAATAATTTTTAGTATATGCAATAGGGTATCATAAAGCAATGAAAAATACTATGCTATCAATACATGTAACATGTAAGATCCTCACAGAGAAGCATGACATACAACAATAGTTCAGGATGATTGTCTTCAAAACAAAAAAGAAAGTAAGCTAACATGTTTACATATATGTGGTAGAACTATTAAGAAATATTAGGAAATTTTTACAGAAGTATCATCAAAAAGTCAGGTTGTTGGAAGTAGAAATTTAAGGTCAAAAGAAACAGACAGGGTCTTCTGGGAGCTGGAGACAGTGTTCTCTTTCTTAATCTGGATGCTGATGAATAATGTTCACTCCATTATTTATTAAGCTTTACAGCTTTTCTATATATATTATGCTATATTTTACAATTTTTAAATGTTGTAAAAAGAAAAGAGAAATAGAGAAAGGGGATCTGTTTTGTTGATATGGGTCATGACAAAGGCACAGCTCACCTGGCAATCCAATTCTTCAGGATGACTAAATTCATAGAAGCTTAGTCTAGAATATCTGATGTGTTTCTTTGGCTCCTTTAGAATGGCTAAAATGAAAAAAAGTAGCAAGTATTGAGAGGATTATGGAGTAAGTGGAATACTCACAAACTACAGGTATAAATGTAAATTGGTATAATCACTTTGGAAAACTCTTCTACTAAAGTTGATTCAAGGCATACCCATAATTCAACAATTCTACTCATAGGGCATATGCACAATAGAAATATACTTATGTATTTGTCAAAAGACATGTAATAGAATATTCATAGCAGCACCATTCTTTGCAGCCCCAAGTTGGAAACTGTACAAATGGACAATAATGGAATGGATGATAATGGAATGGATAAATGAATGGTGATATCTTTAAACAATAGAATAGTATTCAGCAATGAAAATAAATAATTTATAATTCCAAATAATGTTATGGATGAATCTCACAAACAAAACGTTGAGTACAAGAAGGATATACAGCTGTATCTATTCATATAATACGTTAAGAGGCAAAATTAATCTAAGTTGTTAGAAGTCAGGATACAATTACCCTCAGGTAGGTAGGAATAGTGGGCTTCCCTGATGGCTCAGCAGTAAAAAATCTGCCTGAGGTGTAGGAGCCACAAAATATATGGGTTTGATCCCTGGGTCAGGAAGACCCCCTGGAGGAGGATGTGGCAACCCACTCCAATATTCTTGCCTGGAGAATCCCATGGGCACAGGAGCCTGGTGGGCTACAGTCCATAGGGTTGCAAAGAGTTGGACACAACCGAAGCAACTTAGCACTAACATGATGTAGGAATAGAAAAGGTCTTCCAACAGAGGGATGCTTGCTATATTCTGTTTCTTCTCTAGGGTGTAGGTTAAAAGGATGATTTCAGTTTTTTAAAATCATTACTCTGAATATATGACTTACCCACTTTCCTGTATACATAAACTGAACTTCTCTGTGAGTTTGCATATGTGAGGTTCTTATAAGTTTACCTGGTACATGTGTATGCATGCTCAGTTATGTCTGACTCTTTGCAGCCCCATGGACTGTAGCTTGCCAGCTCTTCTCCATGGAATTTTCCAGGCAAGAATACTGGGGTGGGTTGCCTTTTTCTACTCCAGGGGACCCTCCCGACCGAGGGATCAAACCCACATCTCCTGTGCCTCTTGCATTGGCAGGTGGAATGTTTTATCACTGAGCTACCTGGGAAGCCTACCTGGTACATAGAGCTCTAAAAATCATTTGCTATTATTTTTGTATTGTTATTGATGTTCTTGCCTGCAGAAAGCAAAAACTTAAGCCCTTCTCCTTATATGTTAAGAAAGGAAATTTGTAAATGTTGGAAAAACAAGACATTTAGCATCAAGCTGAGGCTATCTCACACACGTAATCAGAAGAATTAAAAAATAATTGAAATGCATAATTTCCTTCTTAACTGGAGACAATGCATTTTAACTCTGAGCTCATGGACTACCTATGGCACACTTCTTTCAATGTGGAAAATACTTCAATTAACCAAGCAATTTAACTGCTTTGAAGAGACTGTTGACATCTTACTCACCCTTGATAGGCTCATCACAATCAAACTCCCTTCCTGACTAGGTATTCTTTTTTCTTTCCCATGAAATTCATTTATATCTACTTGATTTTAAAATAAGTCAAACAATATTGACTTCTGAAATCTTCAGTTCAATGATTGCCTGAGTACATGGTGATATGTAAAATTCAATATTAGCTTACCCTGCAGATGAATTCTGTGTGGATAAACAATAACACTTCATCTGGAGAATACAAGGCATTCTGCTACATTTTCAGAGATTATTAGTTCTTTGGTATTCAATCAATAGAAAATAGTATCAATATCATATCAAAGAATATGATGAAGACGTGGAATAATATCTGTTTCCATTGCTCCTTAACATTTATGACAATGTGGGTCTACACCCACAGAGAATTAGCTAAGTTGAAAAGAGATCTAATTTAAAATGCAATAATAAAATAGACTCTTTGCGACCCCATAGACTGTAGCCTATCAGGCTCCTCCTTACATGGGATTTTCCAGGCAAGAGTGCTGGAGTGGATTGCCATTTCCTTCTCCAGGGGATCTTCCCGACCCAGGAATCAAACCCAGGTCTCCCACATTGCAGGCAGACGCTTTTACTGTCTGAGCCACTAGGGAAGCCAGACAGAGATTAGCACTGGTTTAAAAACTCATTCTCTGCAAAAGCATGACTTTCTATCTGTTTAGCAACTGTTCCCAAACACTGATAGTTGTACATGAGATAACCTTGTCTACTATTAGTTTAGTTTTCTATAATAGAACAGAAAAAAAAAAATTTAAACAGTTTTCCAAACTAAAGATGATACACTTTTATGGACTAGGAGATTAAAGTTATCAAATGAAAAATCAGTTCTAAAGTGGATGCAGTGAAAATATCTAGTCAGTGACTATTTACCTAATGGCTTTTAATTATTGAGATCAACATCATATTCTCGTTCTTCTTGATTTGTAAAGTTTTGTTTGGAAACATTTCTCCTATGCTCTTAGAGAAATCAGAAGTTTGATTTGCTTTGATGAGTTTGTGCGGAGTGACTGTTTTGCACTACCCTTGCTACAGCAACGTCTTTTAGTTCATCTGTATTAAGATGGCAGCTGGAAGACCCAAAGTAGGTAAGAGGAAGAACCAAATTAATGAGAGAAATTCCTTTGAGTCTGCTGGGGTGTTTTAGCTATTGGGACTAAGAGTTGGTATAGCCATTAAGAGGGGAAATTAGGCCCCATAAAAGAGCATGACTATGGGGACAATAAGTTGGTTGGGCTGCAAGATTATGTGGTTTATCTTCTTTGTTGATTTGTATCGGTCACAGAATTCACCACGTCTTAATTTTCCTCACTTCTGGATCCCTTGGAGTCTCTGGCTCTACCTTCTCCATTTTCTTACTGTAGTGGTTGGTATACTACTAACTAGCCTTGTTAATCACTTTCTTTGTGCATGGCACTATATTAAGCAATTTTCATAAACAACCTCATTTGTTCCTCACAAAAGACCCATACGATTTACATAATTTTCAATCTTTTATTGGTTGAAAGAACCGAGGCCTACAGAGGATAAGTAAATTTTCCAAAGGCCATATAGCCAGAATGTGTTGAAGCCAGATCAGCAACCTGGAGACTTTGCCTCTAAACACTAAATGCTGCTACTGCCTAGGCAACAACGTCCAGCTTTCCATCTTTGAACATCTATCAGTTTTCTCCACCAGGAGTGTAAACTGTTGTCACATATGCTTCCACGTCCTATAAAGGATCTAGTAAACTGATCCCATGGCTAACAACAGATTTCAAACCTATTCACCAATCTGGAAATAGCAGATTGTTCTGTGGGAGCTGAGAAGACAAGAGTAGCATATACCTTCATGCTAGTTTTTGATATTTGGTAAGAGCTCTTCAGATGGAGAAAGGGGGCCAGTTATTGGAAGTTGAGGGTTAGGAAGGAGGCAAAGATAAGCGAAGGAAAATAGAGTAAACAATAACCAAGATTCTGCATTCTCCTTTCTGCTTAATTGGCAGCTCCCATGATTCAAACTCTATGGCAAACTAATTCCTAGTCACACAGACCCAGGTGTATTTGACAGATGTCAGTTCAGAAAAAGAATCATTTTCACCATCCCAGAAATCTCAGTAAAACCACTGAGGTAATTCCCAATTCTCCACCTCTGGGAGATCCTTTAAGACTCCTTGATTATATCCCTTTTATCTTTCACTAAGTGAATTTATTCTCCCCCAAAAAGACCCACTCAATAAACAAAATGGTGTGGCCCTGTTCTCTGACTACCAAGGAAGGGGTGCGGTATATGCCGCCTTCATGCTGATCCGCAGCATAGAGTGGGGTCGGGTCTTAGAGGGAAAACTCAGGCCATGCCCTCAGGGTGTACTACCTGGAGTTGAAAAGCATATAGGACGTTTCTTGCCCACTGCTTCGCATCCATCTGACTCACTTTTTTTCCTGAGCAGTGCTACAGCAATGGGTTTTCACCAGTGTAACCCGACAGCTCGATATATCTGTCATGTTTTTAGCCTGGAGACTCTTGGATGCCACATTATGGGGTGGGTGTGACACTTATTATCTGCCTAGGAGGCTCATTTTGACTGACGGAGAGGGTAGAAGGAATCTGATCCTTTCTTTCACAGAAGAAGACATTCCTGAGGTGTGTTCTCTATGATACTTCAAAAAGTCTTGGCTGGAGAGAGCTTCCATGGTGCCTCACAGAAACCATGGTGGCACATTCCCAGAGGGTTGGCTGCCCCTCCTTTTGTTTCACTGTCTCTTGTCTTCCCTTCCTTTTCTCTCTTCTAACTTCCCTAACACCATCTGCGCAAAAGCCCTTGTCTCAGTTACTGCTTTCAAGAGCATTTCAGACCCACACGAAAGCATACAAGCTGGAAAAAGAAAGAGTGTGAATAAGATGGAAAAGGTGTAGATTTTTTACTTTACTTTAAAATTTAAAAAAAAATAAAATAAAATAAAATAAAATTTATCCAATTTGAGACAGAATTTAAGACGATGAAAATGGAATGGGGTAACAAACCAAAAACCATTAATCCAATCAAAAAGACAAAACTACTTTGTAAATGAGAAGAAATTTACATCAAGTTTCTACTAGGTTTCCTAGAGGCCAGGGCAAAAATGTAAACATGGCTCTTAATGGTAGGTAGCAAACCAGTTGAATAACAGATATAAATGTGTTCCACATGCTGGACTCCAGGAGAAATTGTATCAACATTTTCTTTTTTTACAGATGAGACATTGAAAATATAATGAACAGGGTTCCTAATAATAGAGTTATAATAAAGTTACAGAGGTATTCTATGAGGCTGCTTCATGCATTAGTGTGTCATTAATGCCAAAGATATATCTAAAATGCTAGAAATTTTAAAATAGCAGTTTGGAGTTGTTAAAAATGCACAAAAATCTGCTTAAATGCCAATTTATTGGAGCAGGAAAAAAAAACAGCTGTTACCAGAAAAATACTTCAGATACCAGCACTTACCCAAACTGTATAGAGAAATCAAAATAATGGCAAATTTTGAGTAAAACTCCATCCTGATAAACTTTGAGCAAGATAAGATGTCTGAGCATTCTCAAATAACTAAATAAATACATTAAACAACATTTTCTAATAATACAAATATGACAGATTTATTGAATATGTCACTGCTTCCGTCTGTACCTCTGGCAGACATTCCTATTGATTATGGCATTCTTTCCTTTTGGTCTTGGATGCAGCCTCTGAATTTCCTAACACAACACTCCAGACTCTGAAAAGAATTAGAAACTAAAGATGTGCTGAATATTATTGATTTTGTGTGTGTGTGTATGTTAACCACCAGGATGAGAAAACATGCATGCCAAAAGTGACTTTTGGTTGAGAATAAAAAATATTTAGCTCTTCTCACTCACGCTGAATGGACCACAGATTTCACAACTTTTTCAGGCTACTCTTGGGACACAAGGTAGAATTTGCTCACTATTTCAATACTAAGCACAAATAATGTGTGCAAATAGAGTGACATTTCCAATGTGACTAAGATATCTAAGAACCATGAAAAGGTAAATTTTATCACATGGTATAAAATGTGTTGATATATGGAGTGTGTTTGTGCGTGCTAAGTTGCTTCAGTCGTGTCCAACTCTGTGCAACCCTATGGGCTGTAACCCACAAGGCTCCTCTGTCCAGGGATTCTCCAGACAAGAATACTGGAGGAGTCTGTCATGCCCTTCTTCAGGAGATCTTCCCGACCCAGAGATCGAACCAGCATCTGCTACACTGAAGTGAGATCTTTACTGCTGAGCCACCAGGGAAGCCTGATGTAAGGAGTACTGGAAGGTAAAGGAAGATTCTTTACCCTAATAAATCACTTTGCCCAAAAGACAAGACCCATAGCAATAATAGATGTATGAGCCTACCAAGCCTTAATATACCTTCCATTTCATTAATAAAAAGAAGGCAGGCATGACACAGTGTACTTCCTGTTCTGGTGAACATTTCCACACACACCCTCCAAATCCCAGCTCTCAACTCTTGGTAAAGAAAAACTCCATCTACAATTGTAACAAAAGTAAAAACATGATGTAATCCTCCTTACATCAAGTTAACATTTTTTATCTGATAATACTGTGAGAGGAACTCCTCCATGAAATGAAAATCTCCTAGGTTATCCACCTCCCATCCCTAATACCTGTAATATAATGAGCTGCCACTGCAGAAAGAAGCAGCTCTGGTCCTATGGGAGAGATGTAAAGAAGAAAACATATCCTATCAAAAACTTTAAATGGAATTCTCTGCCTATCTTTAATGTGAATCATCAGTCAGTCAGTTCAGTTCAGTCGCTCAGTCATGTCCGACTCTTTGCAACCCCATGGACTGCAGCACACTAGGCTTCCCTGTCCATCACCAGCTTCCGGAGCTTACTCAAACTCATGTCCATTGAGTCGGTAATGTCATCCAACCATCTTATCCTCTGTCGTCCCCACCTCCTCCTGCCTTCAATCTTTCCCAGCATCAGTGTCTTTTAAATGAGTCAGTTCTTCTCATCAGGTGGCCAAAGTATTGGAGTTTCAGCTTCATCATCAGTCATTCCAATGAGTATTCAGAACTGATTTCCTTTAGGATGGACTGGTTGGATCTCTGTGCTGTCCAAGGGAATCTCAAGAGTTTTCTCCAATACCACAGTTCAAGAACATCAGTTCTTCAGCACTCAGCTTTCTTTCCATGGACTATATAGTCCATGAGGTCGCAAAAAGTCAGACACAACTGAGTGAATTTCACTTTCAGTTTTCTTTACAGTCCAACTCTCACATCCATACACGACTACTGGAAAAACCAGAGCTTTGACTAGACGGACCTTTGTTGGCAAAGTAATGTCTCTGCTTTTTAAAATGCTGTCTAGGTTGGTCATAGCTTCTTCCAAGGAGCAAGCATCTTTAAGCGATTTTGGAGCTCAAGAAATTAATGTGAATAGATGAATAAAGTGTGTACAAAGTGAGTAATTGATGGTAATATATGGTGTCAGCAAAATAAATGTGTGAAGCTTCCCTTATAAAAGAAATGCTAAAATCAAACATTGACTCATTAACTTTCTAATGTTACATATCTTTTCTGGTGAATAGGTATTAATTATTGTATATAGGTGGGCTTCCCTGGTGGCTCAGACAGTAGAAAATCTACCAGCAATACGGGAGACCTGGGTTCAGTCCCTGGGTTGGGAAGATCCCCTGGAGGAGGGCATGGCAACCCATTCCAGTATTCTTGCCTGGAGAATCCCCATGAACAGAGAAACCTAGGGGATTACAGTCAATGGGGTCTCAAAGAGTTGGGCATGACTGAGCGACTAAGCACAGCACATTGTACATATGTAGAAAAATGTAGATAATAGTACAGTCAACTGCACCGTAGGTCAATAGAGGTTGTTTGAAGGGAAATCATAGTGTAATCAAATAGTTAAAGAACTACTATATTAGATTATTATATTTAAAGGTCTCTTTTCATGGTATATAAAATACATGCTTTTCAATAGCCCTCATCTACTGATCTAATAATAGCAGTCTATTTTATGCCTAAATTTCTTTCTGGTCATGGATAATTTTCAGGCAGATTTGTTCTAGGTTACTGAGTTTTGTTGCTAAAAAAAGCAGTACATGTCATAAGCAGAAAGAACGTTGGTTACTTCTTCCTTGAAAATGGGAGGCATCCATTGATTTTAAAGTGTAATTTAGTGTGAATTATTTAGTGCCAGTAGTCATGCACTGTTAGCACTAGGAAAGCCCTTAGAGATTTTCTAGCTCAGAAGTTTTCAAACTACATTCTTTGGTGCCCTGGACTCCTCAGATGCACCAAGGACCTACCCATTCAGCTGCTCACCTTCACTTTGGCTAACCCAATTATTTTTTTTACTGTTTCATGTGATATAACTTGTTAGCTTTCACTTGAAAAAAAAAAAGTATTCTGATACTCAAAATTGTGAGACAGTCAATGTACCACCTCATTTTACCGATAATAATTGTAGAAACCCATGATGTAAAGAAACTTCCCTGAGAAAAATAACATTTTAGAGGGAGAGCCAGGCACCAGTGTCCTTTCTACTCACATGTGGCTCTTCCTCCATGTAATTTTTGGAAATAACTTCTGTCGAAATGTTTATAGGGTTTGTTTGTTTTAGTTTTAAAGCCAATTAATAAAGAGTGATTTTCCAAGTTTATGTCTTAATTCTATGTAAGACTGACTATTTGTTGCTTCAGAGAATAGAAATACTTGACTATTTTTATAAATGTGATTAAAGAAGCAAGTTTAGGGAAAAAAAATGACATGAAGAGAGAGAAAGGAGTATAAAGGGAGAGAGAATGAAAGAAAAATGAAGGAAATGAGAGATGGATAAATAAAGGAGAAGAGAGAAAGAAAATTGTTTTGATCAACACAACTACATTTGGGGCTGATCCCCTGAAATCCATTTTTATATCAAACCAAAAACATATAAAATTTACTTTTACTTAATATCATATATTGATAGAAAATAAATATTTTATGATAACTTCTTTAAAATGAACTATGTTTATTTTACTTTTAAATTCTTTGTATTCTCTCCTGTGTTTGTGATGGCATTTAATAAACTGAACTGTAAATTGTTCTAAAAGAAAAAATATGAAAAGCTAACAAAAGCTTAAAGAAATATACAATCTTGAGCATTTTCAAGAGAGAGTATATATATGAAGCAAAAGTAAAAGTTAGTTGAAATAAAATTATTCAAGAATTTTAAAGGTGGTGCTATATATTTATGAATTAAGACCTCCAGTTCCTTTCAATAGGGGAGAGATGTTAACTTGCTGTGCAAATCAAATTAGCTGAATTTGTGCTTATAATTCTTTGCATATTACATTGATGTTATTTCTTTACTTGTTTGTCTCTCAGCTAAGGTGGCGAGCTCCTTAAGGGCAAGGATTTTTACCTCTTACTCATCTATTTTTTACAACTAGTAACTCTCATAGGCAACATGATAGATGTGATATTAATATTTATTAAGTGAGTGAATACATGAATGAATAAGTATGAATGCCTCTACACACCAAGCTTCTGGGTTACTTGCACTTTCTGATTATTCTCTAAAAATCTGCATTATTTCAAATGCTCTCACTTCACAGTAACTTGGTGACAAAAGTAAAATTATAAATCTAGAATTCTTCCTCACTGTTTTCCGTACCATTTTAGTGGCATCCAAATACTACTGAAAACCAAGTTTACATTTATTCTAAATCATCTCTCATCACACAAGGGGTAGAAATTGTAGCTCAAACAAGTATGATGATTTACACTACATATCTTCACTTTCAGTTGAAAAACAAAACACATAGATACAAGGACCCAAGTACACATACATGAAAATAAGGTCAGTACTTCACCTTTTAAAGTTTTTGACAGATTATTCATTTTTAGAGAAAGATAATAAATATTATTTGAGAAGCATGTACTATGCCAAACACTATATAAAGTATTTATATATAGTGCTTTTTCTTCACAACATTCTTATGTTTATAGTATTCTCACTTTAAGAGATTCCACTATGATCCCCATTAACCTCTTGAGGAAACTGGTATTTAGAAATGGTAAGAAATAGTATATTGTTCTCACACTGAAAGCACCAGTTATATCAGACGCCATGTACTGTAATAAAGTCTTGTCCTTTTTAAGATGTAATTTTAGCATATATCAAAAGATCTGATGCAGCATAGCAAAGAAGGAATGAATGAAACTAGAATGACTGAAACTATTCGGAAAATCCTCATTTCAGAAACAGAAGGCCCCCAAACATTTGCTTTTTGCTTTCTGCTAACTACTAGATTTCAACTTTCTAATATCATAGAAAAGAATATTCATGTGCATTTAAAAAAATCTCCATTTGGCATTTTAACTGAAGCCCAGATAAAACTGGTGGTCTTCTTCCCACACATGCACCCTTTAGATAGAAGCCTTCTCTTTTTTAGTATGTAATCCAGTTTAGGTTCTCTCAAAACAGACATCTCTTTTGTTAATTTACAAATTTAAAAGATCAGTGAAGTGTGAGAGCTAAATGGATATAAAAATACAAGAACATATGCAGAGGGTGTTGAAAAGAGTCAGACAATACAGTGTTTCTCAGCATGAGGGCTGCTCTGTCGCATTACTACTTGGGACATCTGTGCCTGCACCAAGCTGTCTCAGAGAAAGGCTTTGAGCCAAACCTCCCCGCAGACCTCATCCTCCACACACAGTCGTGGCAATGCTGCTATTCAGGAGCACCTGCCCACAAATACAATTTGCTCACTGATGCTGCAAAGAGCATCAGAATTATGCACTGTCTCTATCTAATAACACCTTTGCAGCCTCTCCACAGCAAGGGGCTCAGCGTGGCTCCTTCAGTCGTCTTGCCCTCCCTAGGGAATAAGAGCTATGATTTATCTTCCCCTCCCAAATTAAATTGTACGACCAGGTAGCAATAGGGCAGTGCCAGCTGAATAAAACTGATGACAAAAGCAGACAGAAGAATCCCAGTGTCCTCCACGGTGTTTGAGAGTGAGAGATTTTATTTTGAAAGCAATAACTCAACCAGCCATGAGCCTGAGTGCCATGCCAGCACCATGGTGCTGCTCACTAAATCTCAAGCCAGGAGTGGCACGGAGCAGAAATCACTAGCTAACAGCCATCTTAGGGGGGAATCTGTCTGCAGCTGAGCCATGCCTCCCCGTCCCCCTGCAAATCTGTACCATTGCCACCCTACCCCGTATTTAGATTTGCGCCTATGCTTTAATAAATAAGTGCCTTCAGTAAGAGTGTTGCATTCATCCATTTAAATATGCTCCTAAGTACAGCCAGTAGGGTTGGCTTTCAGATGACTAAATTTGAGCTCATCAGGCAGGTACATAAACGACATATAAACGAGGCATGTTGTGAGAAACATTTTCATATTGCAGGGTGCCTGCTGCCTGTTTCTGATGGGAAGATGTAATAAAAGGTTGAATAACATCTTTGGGATTCATAAATTATGAATGCAGCCTTTGGTTGATGCCGTGGTATGTATGTTGCTTACTGCCTTTCAATTGCCCATGACTAATGCACTTATTGCCAGTGTCATCACCATCATCTTAATTTATAATAGACATTGAGATGGCTTTTCCCAAAGTGTATCCGTTGGAAGACTAACACTGCATAACAGAGTTTTAGAGAGACACCCTACCAAGAAATGTTCCTGTGAATCTGTAGCAACAAGATATGCTGTTGCATTTTTCAAAGTTATTCAATTAGGAGTTCCCCTTTCACAAAATATCTTGAAGGATAAATGCCCCACTAGAACTGCTATTTGAGGGAAGAATGAAAACAAACAGTAGCAGAGATTATCACCATCCAAAGGTTCATGACAACAGATGGGGGAGAATCACAACCTCTTGCTTGTTTGAGCATTACCTTTCCCCCTCAGATTAAGACATTGTACGTTGATCTCTGTGATAGTTTCATTATATCATATACCAGGCATGTAGCAAAAATAGCAAAGGCTATGTCCCATTTCCAGCATTAGGGATATAGCAGATGCTCAGTAGGTAAATGCTTGTTGAATGAATGAATGAGTCTGCTTATGCCTCTTTATGAGTGTGGGTACCTGTGATAATGCGCTGTTTTCTAAAAGTAAGTAGGCAGTATTAGAACAGATGTTTCTAAGCCACCACAGTGGCTCTGCTCTCCTCTCTATAGCTTGTAAATAATGAAATCACATGTGTGTTTCAAAATGTCAGCCTCTGTTGCTGGCTGTGTTGTTGCCTTGGCAACATAGACTATGACATTATAAGCTATGGTCTCTGCCATGGCAGCTATTTGAGAGTGACACTGCAGTGCTTCACAATGAGATATTGTCATTATGGATCCCTAAACGACCCCTCATCTGAACCTTAATGTCCATGTGCCCCAGAGGATTAGGTTTTCCTTATGTCAATTCCGTAGGTCCTAATTTCTATTTAGGACCTAAAAATATTCAAGTTGCTAAATAATTTTTTATTCTCCTCTTTCATTTGCTTAATTATGCTCGCAGTTCAGAAAACATTCTCCAGAGCCCTGATGATCAGATTTGGGGACTTTACAGGCTAAAAAATTTAAATGTTAGAGAATATATGTTTTTCTGCTTTATTGCTAAATAAGGACAAAAATTTTTAACTAATCATCCAGTTCCCTAGTTTTAGTAAAGAATGGACATTTTGTCCTCCAAAAGTAGGAAGGACAATTTTAAAATAGGAGACATTCTTTAATTTGAAGAGTTCTATAAAATATCAATCACATTGTCTTTATTCATTCTATTAGGCTATTGAACATTACATTAACTGTTCCTCAAACACATATGTATTTGAAAACCTTTTCTCAAAGATACAGTAGAAAAATGAAAGTGAACACAAGTATGTGACACTCTTATTCTAGTCAAGGCCAACGGTCTTTACAGCCCCAAATTCTATCCCATCAGGGGCACCAAGGAACATGAAGCAAGGCTTCGCTTGTCATGCCAGTCTCCTGCGCATGTGCTGAACTTCACAACCACACTTTTCACCCTCTTCCAGCTGCCAGCACAGTTCCACACGCTTCCTCCCAGCATTCAACCTTACTTCCTTTATCTTGAGAAAACTGAGGCCAGAAGTCTCCTGGTTCCACGTATCTGTTGTTGCTGTTGTCCAGTCGCTCAGTCATGTCCAACTCTTTGGAACCAGATGGACTGCAGTACGCCACTCTCCTCTGTCCACCATGGGATTTCCCAGGCAAGAATACAAGGGTAGCCATTTCCTTCTCTAGGGGATCTTCCCAGACCAGGGCTCTAACCCATGTCTCCTGCATTGGCAGGTGAATTCTTTACCACTGAGCCACCAGGGAAGCCCTGATTCCTTATATACAAACTATCTAAATCCCTACCCATCTTCTGCAGGAGCTTAGGCCTCTTATTATTGTTGTCTGAATTTTCAGAATCTGCCTCTTCCCTGACACCTTCACTTTAGCCTTCACCTTCTCCTTACAAATGGCAACCCACTCCAGTATTCTTGCCTGGAGAATCTCATGGACAGAGGAGCCTGGTGAGCCACAGTCCACAGGGTCGCAAAGAGTCGGACACGACTGAGTGACTTAGCTAGCTAGCTAGCTTCTCCTTACTCACTTCTCCCTAGTAAAGTACCAAATCTGGTTTGCTTTGATCCACATTAATTATGCATGTAATTGTTGTGTTCCCAAAAAAGGCAGTTGACTTCATTGTATTTCTCACTGTAGGTCTCATGGACATTTAAGAAGACCTGAGACTCCTCTCATTCCTACTCTCAAAGTGTTAACAAATCAGATGAATGAAGCCTACACTGTGATCACCATCTTGATGCCTGGTCTTTGTGCCTGGCCATACAATGATGGCCTGAATCTTGGAGAGTCACAGATAAATGACAGGTTTAGGACACCAGCCTCAATCAAACTCCTAACAGTTTACACCCCTCAATACCACTTCCTTGTAAATCCACCCTCTGCAATCTGGTTTCACCACCCACAGGACACCCCAACCACTCTGGCAGAATTCACCAGTGTCTTTCTAATTGTCAAATTCAATAACATGTGTCAATCTTGTAATATATTTCACACTTGAAAATCTTACATTTTTAGAAGTAAAATGTAATGGTTTTTACATCTCAAAACATTTTAGCTCTGATTTTATAATTCTTTGTTCTGGTACTTCTGACAATTTTCTGTTTGAAATCCTTTACTGAGTCTTTTCTTCCTTAGAAAACACTTTCTTAGGTTTGCTTTTACTTCTCTAAACCAGTTCCTCTCAGATTCCTTCACCAAGTCCTTTAAGTGTTTGCACTCTTTTAGGTTCTGATCTTGACCCTTTTCTAATCCTGTTACTCTACCATTCTATCATTCTACCATTACTTTTACCACTGTTTGAAGGTCAACCTTTAAATCTACATATCCACTTAAGTCTGTTCCTTGACTACCAGTTCCATATTTCTTTCTGCTTGCTCAGGCTCTCCACCTAGATAAATAATAAGCATCCCAACTCTGTGTATTCAAAATTAATTCAATCAGTCTACCACGACAGCATGAGGGGCTCTTCTAATCTGTTCCACAATGAAACTGGGAAAAAGTAAATTTTAAATACAACCATATAAAGCCTCTTGACTCCTAGGTATATACCCCAAAGAAATAAAAGCATATATCTACACAGAAACTTGTTGTTGTTGTTGTTCAGTCACTAAGTTGTGTCTGACTCTTTGCAACCCCATTGACTGCAACACACCGAGCTCCCCTGTCCTTCACTATCTCCTGGAGTTTGCTAAAATTCATGTCAGTTGACTCAGCGATGCCATCTAACCATCTCATCTTCTCCTGCCCCCTTCTCCTTTTGCCTTCAATCTTTCCCAGCATCAGGGTCTTTTCCAATGAGTAGGCTTTTTGCATCAGGTGGCCAAAGTATTGGAGCTTCAGATTCAGCATCAGCCCTTCCAATGAATATTCAAGGTTGATTTCCTTTATTATTGACTGGGTTGATACCCTTGCAGTCCAAGGAACTCTCAAGAGTCTTCTCCAGCACCATAATTCAAAAGCATTAGTTCTTTGGCACTCAGCCTTCTTTATAGACCAACACTCACATCAGTATACGACAACTCGAAAAACCATAGCTTTGACTAGATGGACTTTGTCAGTAAAATGATGTCTCTGGTTTTTAATATGCTGCCTAGGTTAGTCATAGCTTTCCTTTCAAGGAGCAAGCATCTTTTAATTTCATGGCTACAGTCACCATCATAGTGATTTTGGAGCCAAAGAAAATAAAATCTGTTACTTCTTCCACTTTTTCCCTTTCTACTTGTTACGAAGTGATGGGACTGGTGGCTAACTCTCTTCTTTCAGCCTCATCAAGAGGCTCTTTACATGTACACAAATGTTTATAGCCATTTATGTTTTTATTCATAATAGTCAAAGGTGGAAACCAACCAAATTTTTACCAAGGAACAAATGGATAACCAAATGTGGTATATCCATATAATGGACTATTATTTGGCCATAAAAAAGAATGAACTACTGATACATGCTACAATGTGGGTAAACCTTGATAACAGTATATTAAGTGACAGAAGCTACTCACAAAAGACCACGCAGTATGTGGTTCTATTCATAAGAAAGTCTAGATCTATTGAGATAGAAAGATTAGTTGTAGGTTCTTTTTTTTGATAAAATATTCTAAAATTGACTGTGTTAATGTTTGCACATATCTCTGAAAATATTAAAAACCACAGATTTTACACTTAAAATATAGGAATTGTATGGTAGGTGAATTATACATCAATAAATCTATTTTTAAAAATGAATCAATCATTTCCACTGAGGTCTGCTTGTTCTTTTTTCTTCAAGACTGTCTCTAAAGGCACTGAGTATCCTGGAAGTTATTCCAGACTCCTCCCAGTTATCCTCCCAGTATCCAGTTCTTCACCAAGTCTTATCTAGTCTATTTTCTAAAACCTCTCTGACTTGTCTTGTTCACCCCATCCCACTATCATGCCCCCTATTCAGGATCTCATAAGTATAATTTCTCTTAATATGCATCCCCATCCTAAGAGTTATGTGTGAAGGGAATAGTATTAGAATTGGTGGAGATGGTGGCGGGGGGGATTAATTGATGGATATACTTACCTATTCCAGTAGCTTCTTTCATTTTATTGCTTTGCTTGAAATGTTTTAAACAATGATTTAAAATGTCCGTGTTCTACTCTCATCTCTACATCTTTTGTTTTTTGTTTTTTGTTTTTTTACTTTACGATACTGTATTGGTTTTGCCATACACTGACATTTTTTGACATATCTTTCTTTTTTGTATTCATGTTGCTTTTTTTCATATTGATGCATTTTAAGCCAAATGGAAGAACAATAGAGATTGTCTAACAGAACTTAACATTTTTTATATTGGACCAAGGCATTTTCTTTCCTCCCTCTCATTAATCACTCCCAAGTTACCAAAATTCTTGTTTATTTTGCTTCTTTAGTAG
Organism: Ovis aries; assembly: GCF_016772045.2. NCBI lineage: Eukaryota > Metazoa > Chordata > Mammalia > Artiodactyla > Bovidae > Ovis > Ovis aries. The sequence continues at coordinate 68,475,991 of NC_056062.1, read as the reverse complement.
TGAAAGAATTAGGAAAATATATTTCTCTACACATATATATGAATAATTATTAACATGGAGTGTGACATAATTTCAATTACTTGTGAAAATTACAAATTATAGGACAGATAAAATTCTGGGAATAAATAAAGTAATTTGGGGGCCTTGGCTCATAATTAATTTCAGTAAAGGGTATTATTGTGAAGAATTTTACTAATATAGGGTAATATTGCCTACAGAGAAGGAATTGTGTTTGATAATCAGATCTAATGGCAATGATTAGTGTATTACACTGTTAGAAAACAGCTATTTTATAACGAAAATTATTATTGTCCACTTTTTGGAAGGAAAAATGTACAATATTGAGATTGAAAAAGATAATTTTTCAAAACTTATGGTAGCTCCATGAAGTTCTAACACCTACTTACTTAGTGTTTTTAGAAACAATACTAGATTGAATTTACCATTTTGAGGAATGGAGGCTTCCATTTTGCAAATATAGGAAGTATATATTTTTTTCCTATTACCCAAGGATGACTTGCCATAAGAGAGAGAGCTCGTTCAAAATTGGCAGGAATGTTCTTGTCTGCAGATATGTGCACTCTTACTGTAGGTGAGCCATGTGGGCAGCCAGTGTAAAATCAAAGTTTTGCCTGGCCAGAACAGAAACAGAACAAAGGGATTTAGGCGATCTTTAAGAGTCTCTCAGAGCTAAGATAACATGAAGCACTGCTTCCCACTATAGGGACAACTTGTCAAGGAGATAGAGTGCTTCAGTTCACAATCAAGACCGTTTGCCTGCACGGAGACTGGTTTTTGTTTCTTCTTTCCAAGACCCTCAGCTTCTTAGTATAGCAATACTACTTATACAGAAAACCACATGCACTTGAAGTTATGTTGCTTCAATCTGAAAATAACAACTGATTGTGATTAGTCTAGCATTGTGCTTCCTGTATCTGAATAGGTTGCAGTTCCCTTTGGCTACAAAGGCTGACAGGCAGATCTGCTGCCAAGAGACTTTAGTATCGCCTGTTTCCTCAGCTCCCACCATTGTCAGGGCGCTTAGATTGTGCACGTGCTTTACTAGTTAAGCTTGCAGAGGACACAGTGTTTTTCACTCAGTTCTGAAGATATTTCATTTTAGGACCAACAATATTTATTTGTTGTTTCTCTCTCTTCATGCAAGAAAATGCACTTTACTGTCTGTTCCAATAAGTAACAGGCATAATTGGACTGTACTCTTACCAAGACTTAGACACATTATCCACTTTTCATAAAATAGAGAAAACTCACTTATTTGTTTAAGTAACTATATTTCTGTATTTTCAAAGAAGGTTTATCTCCAATTTTTTTAGAAAAAAACATTTTGATAAGGGCTTACCCAGGCATCTAATACCTGTGTATGATTTTTAATCAAATGTTCATCTTTATCTGTAATAGAATGTTCTCAGTCTAACAAAGCTATGCCACTAGTTGTCAGAAAAGATTCATCAATTGTGCCCAGGATGAACACTTCATGCATTGAAGGACAATCCAAACACTGCCTGCTTGAGATGGGGACTATTCCAAGAGAAAATACTCTCTAGTCCCTGCCCCTCAAAAAAATTTTTAAGCTAATATTGCAGGAGACAAGAAAGCTAGGCCGAAAAAAAAGAAAAAAATCAATGTTTTTCCAAGATGTGATTGAATATAACAAAAGGCAACAAATGAACAAAATTGAAAGCATAAAATAGATTCAACCCAGTTAGAACTGATTTATCTTCAAAACAGAATCAGCAGCTGGAAGATAGATTACCACTTTTATTGTATTCCTCTGGCATTAGGCAAGCCTACACAACCCAGGATGCCAATTTGCCAAAATGAATGGAAAGAATTTGCTCTCTTGTAGTGAAAGATCTGTATTATCAGTTTTGTGAGAAAAGAAGGAGTATAAACTGATCCACTGTGTGTGTGTGTGTGTGTGTGTGTGTGTGTGTGTGCGCGCGCGCGCACGCGCATTACAGCAGAATATTGGACCCAGATCTCCATGTGGATCTGTGGTCCTAGCATATGCCTTGAGAAAAGAAGGAGTATAAACTGATCCACTCTGTGTGTGTATGTGTGTGTGTGTGTGTGTGTGTGTGTGTGTGTGTGTGTGTGTGTATGCGCGCGCGCATTACAGCAGGATATTGGACCCAGATCTCCATGTGGATCTGTGGTCCTAGCATATGCCTTGAGACCTCTGCTGCCCTTTTAGTGTAACACCTAGACCACAGCTTCCCAAACTGAGTGTCCCATGAAACACTATTACACAATAAAATTTAAAAAAAAAAAACATTAAAAATAATGTTCAGTGCTCAAATAAACTTGAGAAACTATTGAACAAAGGTAAGGAGACGTCCTTAAGATTTTCCAAAAGCATTAAGATACTGCTATATGTTATAAATATTAAAAACTGATTATGTTATGCTTTTCTAGACACTCTTAACTATGAAATTCCTATTAATATCCATATAAAATAGATATTTTGGGAACTCTGACTTAGAGTAAATTCTGGACTCTTAGGGCGCTTTACCCAAATCTCCCCTTTATCTAAGCCTTTGAGATTGTGCCACTCAGGAGGCAAGAGGCATAGCATAACCATACTCAGCTGCCCACCCTTACCCCGAGGCTTTCCAAGACTACAAGGAAGAGCCAGTCCCTGACCTATCTTACAGTATGACACATAGTAGGAAACCCTTCATAAGTGGAGCCAAAGACTATGACTCTCAAGTGAGAAAAGGGCTCCTCATATTGAATTTCTACCTCCAAGTGTCGTGGTGTTGACCTTGACCCATTACTTCCCCCCACCCCAATCTTCCATTTCTCTACTGGAAGAGAGGAGAAGTGGGACAGAGAGTCTGTCACATCCCATATGGTCCCTGGGGGCTCGGATGGAAAAGAACCTACCTGCAATGCAGGAGACCTGGGTTCAATCCCTGGGTCAGGAAGATCCCCTGGAGAAGGGAATGGCTACCCACTCCTGTATTCTCATCTGGAGAATCCTATGGAGAGGGAAGAATCCCATGGACAGAGGAGCCTGGCTACAGTCCATAGGGTCACAAAGAGCTGGACATGACTGAACAACTAAGCACGCATGCGCACATATGATCATAAGACCATTCCTACCAATGTATTCATTCATAGTTACTGGGTTACAGCTCTCTGGATTATCTATTCAAACCATAGCACAGGGTAAACGTGGAAATTTTTGGAGAGTTTTTAATGGTATTTTAATATTTATAGGGGCCCAAAACTAAGGCATGGAGAACTCTGTGAAATGAGTATGGTCTAGCTGAAACATAGACAAATGTCACACTGGTATCAGGAATCATCTGATGCCTCACTTACAAAGAGTGCCCGCTGGCATGCAGTGTTCAAACTTTCTGTAGATTGGCAGAAAAAATAATTATTGTGACTCTGCTGTGCAAGATGTGCATAGAAGCTAGGGTCCTGGTCACATAGGTCTTCAATTTCAATAAAATCTCCTAAGGAGATAAAAGAGGGCAGCAACTGAACACTAAATTTTATTCTTTATTCAGCTCAGTGGGTCACAAGAAATGCTTCTTTCTGGATAATTTTTTTTTAATAATAAGATCTATAGTGTGAAGCAAACTTGAAGAGTAAGAAGCACACCCATTATGGAATCAAACAGATCAAATATTGGGTACTAGTTCTGCTACTTCCTAACTAATTACCCTGAATAGGTTTATTAATCTTTCTCAACTTCAGTTTGCTCTTCTATGACATTAGGATAAAAATATCTGACTCAAGTGATTAATCTTATAATGTTCCTGGCTAAAGATATCCTATAAATTAGGTGTCTCCTAGGCTAAAATGAAAACAAATTAAATAAGCAAACACCAAAAGCAGAATAGCATAAAAAGAGCTATCAATCCTGTGTCTATGATGGTTGTTACTGGATAATAAAATTCTTTTACATAATCTGACCATAGGTCATATCATAACTTCTGTTTGACAAATAGCATTTTTATGATTTGAAATGAGTCATGTCTCTTAGAGTCAGATCTAGCCTTGACAAGAGTGAAACTAATCTCTCCAACTGGTAGACAAAAGCCACACTCAGCCTACCTTCAGGGAGTTTTTGCAAGACAAAGAATTCACCATCTGGGAAATAAAGTTTGGATTTATTTAGGTTGGATTTTAAAGCTAGTCTTGAAAACAAAGTCCTGTACTGACTGTCAAATAAGAAACTGATGTAGAATTGGATTGAAATGATAGAACTGAACATCCAATAGTAGTTTAAATGCCTATGTTAATTGTTCTTTGAATACCTTCACTTACAATTTTAGGTCAGAAGTCTCCTTAAGCTTGTTCTGGTTTAGACAGTATGGCCAGAGGTCATTAATCTGGCATACACCACACTTAGCTTTCATGAAATGCAATGCTGGAGACCTACATGTTAAACATGAAACACAACCAGGCTTTTCCAAAATAGATGTGTTTCCGTGGGAACACTTAAAGAGAACTGGAATGCACATTGAGGGTATCCTATATCCAATAAGTGTTTGTTAAAAAACATATTAGTTGCAAAGTATAACATTAGAGTATGTGTCAGGGTACTTCGGTCTATCTGTCAGTTTGGGTAGAGAAATAAGTATCACTTATTTATAGTGTACTTATAGATACACTATAGATACACTTATAGATACACTATAAGTGTCACTGGAATAAGAAAGTTAAAATAGGAATTAGGTTTACACAAATGTGGTAAACTAGAGGACTGGGAAACAGTCACTGATGACTTCAGTTTTAAACACTAGAGAGGGTGGAGAAGCTGGAGCTCACACAGGAGTCCGAGAAACCATTGCTTGTGGTCCCCATGACCCAGAAGAGGCAGCCACAGAAATACTTATAGAAAGCTACCATGCCTCATCAACATGCTTTTTGAGAATATGTCTCCCCTTTTCTTTTGCCTTCCAAATCTGTTTCCCTCATTAGCAACCTCTAAGCTAGAATCATTGGATGGCAGCACCAACTCGATGGATATGAGTTTGAGAAAGCTCTAGGAGTTAGTAAAGGACAGGGAAGCCTGGCATGCTGCAGTCCATGGGGATGCAAAGAGTCAGACACAACTGAGTGACTGAACTGAACTGAAGCTAGAATCACACAGGGAAAGGGCTTGCAGAGATGTAGTTCCCAGCGTTGGAAAGAGTAAGGAAGGCACTGAGTTGATAAGAGACAATCCAGCTCACCTGGTTACATTTTGTGCTGAGATGTCAGGAAAAAAAAAAGAAGAAGAAGAAGAAATCAAGCATTTATTGAGTAAGTTTCATGTCATGGGCATTAGGCGGTTTACATCTATTATCTCATTTACTCTCAGAACATAGATTATTGCTTTGGTAACTTCATATTTTATTACTATTAATGTTTTATTTTCACTTACAAGCAAAATTATAATGAAATTGGTATAGTTCTCTCTCAATACTTCAATATTTTATTTATACACATGTTAACTTTTTAAAGTGACTACATTTTTCAATAAATTGTTAAGAATATCAATAGTATTTGGGGTGAATAAGAAATATAGGGGCTATAAAATCAATCATAGCGTAGACTTTATAGAGATAAAATGGTATATGAGGCAACTTCATTTTAAAGGTGAAATAAATGTCTCCTGAGTCATTTAATTCATCGATGATAAAGTAGATGGAACCTTGGTTTGAGTCTGAACACAGCACTGTTTCTATCATAACATATCTCATGAAGGGGATGAAAAATTTGACATTGCTTTGAGCAAAACACAAAATTTTAAATACTAATAAAAGACCTCAATACGTATTTTGTGGCCTACCTACATCAGAATAACTAGGAGAATTTACAGTTTAAATTAGTTATTTGGGTGATCCTTGTTTTGTTCTATAACTTGAGAATCAGTGACTTAGATATTTCCTCAGTCATCAATATAGAATCAGTTAGGAGAAAAAGGCAATTGTACTGCAACTATTATAGCAGGATATATTAAAATAAAGAATTAGGAAAAGGTTCTGTAAAATATAAACATTAGAGGCAATTCAAATCCTTATTCTCAGTATTGTTGCTTTACATAATTTCCTTCCTGGAATTAAAAAAAAATGTTCTGATTATTTCCAAATAAAAAGGAATCTCAAATAAAAAAAAAATAAATGTTTACTTCTTTCCAGGAAAAATCAGTACAGTTATCTAAGGGCATAACAGTTTCAAATGTGTTTAAGGTTGACTGGGATGTGATTATTTTCATGGCCAACTAATTGTTATATGTTTAGACATCAGCTATATACTTCAGTTAAGTAGCAATGCACTTGAATCCATTTTGGTTTCCTAGCCAGTGACCCAGTACACTGAGGCCTCCAGTGACTGGCAGGTAGTACAGTCCTTCACAGTACTTGCAGCAATCATTCAAGAACTCAGTACATCTTGTTCTTCTGATTCTAATTACTAAACAGAATGTGATGACCTTAATTAGAGAGACATCTCATTTTGATGGTGAGATCTTTGCCAGATTGACACTTTTGTTCTAAATGCACGCAAGAACACAGAGAAAATTTTATTAGGAGAATAACCATAAAACCTCAAACGTATTCTGTAGAAGATATTATGTAAGGATATCCTTACATATGTAAGGAGGAAATTCCTAATCATACAGTTCTCTGTGGAGCTAAGCAATTGTGCTGCTGATTTTCTTGTTTGGTAACCATGACATTTTGAAAAACAAGTTTAGTCCCAGGATGTCTGCACAAAGTGAAAATGCAAAATATTTAGTTACAATAACCTGAGGAGAATATCATTTGCTTTTTGGCCAGTTACCTGAACTTTATAACTGAGAGGCCCAGGTTTGATCTGTGGGTTGGGAAGATCCCCTGGAGAAGGAAATGGCCACCCACTCCAGTATTCTTGCCTGGAGAATTCCATGGACAGAGGAACTTGGCAGGATATAGTCCATGGGGTCACAAAGAGTCACACACGACTGTGCTACTAACACACACACACACACATAACTGAGAAATATAATGAAAATTCCTTATTTCAAGGCTTCGTGAAGAAAATATAAGCTAAAAGAAAATTCTTACAGTTACAGAAATTTCAAATTGGAAAATAATGATTCATCAAAGATGTTAATATTCCTAACTCAGAAGCCCCATCTCTGACTCATCTGTCCCCAGTTGCCTGGAATAGGTTTCCAACACCTAGGAACCATCAAAAACCAGAACTAGGTTGTAGGGAAAGTCCTGTTAGTGGTGATTTGCTTTACATTCATCGTCATCGTGTTCCCTCAGTTCCCATAGAATCTGCATTTTTAATCATTTAATCTGAGTTTCAGATTATGTACTCCTACACCTTTTTGTCTCTTGGTTTTCTATACCCATGTCACCTGCCTTTTGATATTCTTCATTTTTCTTGCCACTCTTGACACATGCTTCAGACTCAGACAACTGACAGTCGGTTCTACCTGGAGTCCCTCGTGGTTTCTCTAAACCTCTTGATTGCCTTACCTATTACAGTCATGTGGACATTTACACCTATCCTAATAGACTTTGGACTCCTAATTCCTTGACTGAAGGATCAACTATTGTGAGAAGATTAGTTAACCAGTTTTAAGACCTCTATTTTTGCTTGTCTCATGTGGGAATTTTCCTTTCTCTTAAGGTAGCTTTGAGAATTCAGTGAAATGACATGTGAAAAGCACCCAGCGTCTATACATGTATGGTACCTCTTGCTTAGTAAAATACTTGAGCACTGAAGCTATTTTTTCCTCATTTTTTTTTACTCCTATAGTGCTTTGAAAAACTTATGTAAATTTTGGAAAATTTTCTGTTTCATATAATATTTTATCAGCTCTTCCTAAAATGAATCCAGCATTAAATGAAAAATTTAAATCTCCAGGGTAAGAATTCTATGCTTTCTTCATTTGAAAGCCTCATTGCCTATCACCAGGTTGGGTATGATTGTAGGTGTACAATTAATAATTACTGAAGTGAATTAAAATGAAAGGGGAGTTGGAAGGGTTTCAATGGCAGTTGCCAGTGTGTCTATTCCATGTTATTCCTGATAGAATGTCGTCCATGAATTAATGATTCAGAACACCAGGTGGTCAGCCACAAGCTTCCTAAAAAGGGAAAGGAGTGGGAGGAGAAAAGGATTTTAGCATGAAAGCTTTAAGTTTCACCACAGAGAATTAAAAATCCTCCTCTTTCCCTTCCCAAAAGAGGCAGCTGGTGTCACAGCTTCATTCCAACTGTTAGGGAGGTTGGCAGCAATGCTCTGGGTTGGGAGGTGGCTTGTTCCTGGATTCCATCTCACTCCCACATTGCTTCCAGGTTCTGATGATCTCAAAGATTCACTTACACTCATATTGACCTTGATATGCAAAATTTTTGTACATCTCCAGTTCTATCAAATATCAAAGTGAATGAAAAGCCCGGCAAGAATACTGTAACTTAGAAGAAACATTTTAAATGTATCAAGAGTCCCCTTTATTTTGTTGCTCTACTTTTTTTTGAGTCCTAAGGGTCATATAAGAGCAGAGAGACCAAATTGGTTTAAGAACCTTGTAAAACTTTATTGAACTCACGCTTGCCTTGATAATAAGAACAAAGCCATGGCTCCCTCAAGTCTAACTCCAAAGAATACATGCTTTGAGCAAAGCTTATTTAAACATGCGTGTGTGTGCACACACACACTCACACACAAACACACATACACTTTTCTCATTGAAAAAGTGAATACTATTTTTATGTATAAGCATCACCTCTCATCATCACAGCAACCCACGGTCCAAGAAGATGAACTTAAAGAGACTGCCAGGGAAACTGTTATATCCAATTTTACTTTGCAGATATTATTTTAGCTTTTGGAGAGCTATTGGTATCTTATAATGTATAGCATCTGTCCATAAACCTGAACATATTTTCACATAGATTATACTCAACTTCACATATCAGTTTATATCCTCTTCTATATCTAGCAGAAGTAGATCAGACAAACAAAATGATCCACAAATCCTATCCATTAACCTGATATAAGGAGAAAATAAAATGGGATCCTGTTACAGGAGAATGTACAATTATCTCAAATTGGTCCTATTTAATAATTGAGAACTTACAGGATGGAGAAAAAGTATGCTGACATATATTTGAATCCAGACCTCTATCACCTAAGTGGAAGGGTCCAAAGGGCCTTTATGGATCTAAAATCGAAACAGTACCTGCATCCATGTAGCTGCTCCTTGTCTAGTGGGAAAGAGGCACTAATTATGTCATTGAAAAGAAATAAAATCATTAAATATTTTCATAATTCTGTGAAGGAATAAAATTGATGTTCTGACATAATGATGATGGAAGACATTTCAAGTAGGATGGTCAGGAATATCCTCTCTGAGAAGATGACATCAAGTTGAGACCTGAAGTTTTCAGTCATGAGAAAGGCAGTGTGACATGGAAGAGAAAATTGACCCCCGGGTTGAAATACAGAGTGAAGTCGATTTTACTGCCTAAACCATTTCTGAAGTCTGTGCTTTGCTTTCCATCCTCACAAACCTGACTTCCTTTCTAGACCACGTTGTCTTTTGCCTAAATTATGCAAACATCTCTAAAATGGCATCTCTGCTTCTGGATTTCTCCTCATCTCATCCATCCTCCACATTGTAGCCAAAATTATTCTTTTGGAACAGATTGGATCATGTCACTCCCCTGCTCAAAACTTCAAGAGCATACCTTCGTTCTTGGAACTAAAGCCAAATTCCACGCTGGGTTTCTAAGGCTCTGCAGGACTTTGCGCCAGTATTTTTCACTCACCTAGCCCTTTTCCACCAACTGCCTCCTGTTCCAGACTTCCACATATTGAATTTCCTTCAGTTGTTCACACATACTCTTCTCTTTCACCTTGTAGTCTTTGTCAAGGCTGTATCTTCTGCCTGAAACAGTCCTCCATCCATCCTGCCCCTCTTTTATTTGATTAAATCATATACTTCCTTCAGGTCTCACCTATGACATGATTTCACTGGGGGAGCCTTCCTTGAATCCTCCAAGTCAGGTAGGTACTCTGTGTGTGTGTGTGTGTGTGTGTGTGTGTGTGTGTGTGTGTGTGTGCTCGTGCGCACGCGCGCACTAAGTCGCTTCAGTCATGCTTGATTCTTTGCGAGCCTGTGGACCATAGCCCACCAGGTTCCTCTGTCCTCGGGATTCTCCAGGCAACAGTTCTGAGTGGGTTGCCATTTTCTTCTTCAGGGGAATCTTCCTAACCCGGGGATCAAATCTGCATCTCTTATTTCCCTTGCATTGACAGGCGAGTTCTTTACCACTAGCACCACCTGGGAATGGGTGCTATTCTTAGGTAATCTTATAGCACTGTTCTTCCCCCTCTTACTCACTACTCTGTATTATAATTTCTTGTTCACTCTCCAGATCTCTAGACTGTAAATTCCACAAGCAGGGACTTTTCTTTCTTTGCTCTATCTTGAAGCTTTAGAACAGGTCGTATCATGTAATGAGTGCCTAATGAAGACATATTGAATCAATAAATACATGAATGAATACATGCTTAAATGAATCAATAAATAAACCAAAACTATTTATGAGTGGGTGATGAAAAATGTGGATGGTTTTTGCTTCATTTTGAAATTCTTCATATTCTAAATTTACTACAGAGAACTTGTATTACTATTCCACTAGGGAAAGAATATTGGTTTTTAGATGGCTCATCAAGTGCTGTGAAGATGTCTAAGACTTCTCAGATTATCCTGGGACTTTAGGCTGATCTGAGTCTAGGAGCAGGCACCAAATTCAAGCACCAGAGAATGTGCAGTATCTGGTGTGTGTTTTCAGTGCTAAAACAGCTTAGACTGAGATGGGAGAGTCCAAGGGGAAGGTCGCCTTTAGGGAAAAACTTAACCCAAAGCCAGGACAGGCCATCCAACTGAGTCAACCAGACAGACTTCTAGAAATCCATAGACAGAAACCTGATATGAAGGGGTAAAGTGGGAGAAAAAAACCTGGAAAACATTTCTGAAGCAAAGAAAATATCACGGCAATTCTCTTTTTATGGGGAATATACATCTTCAGTGTGAGTAGAGAGAAAATTTTTAATGCTACTGACAGCAGGAGGATCCTTTTGTGGCTCAAACACCACTAGAATGGTTGTCAGGAAATCAGTATTTTAAGCTACCTGCTTTTTTGTGACCCAAAGAGAAACTTTTCACCTGGATCTTTGGTTTCCTCCCTTGTAAAGCTAAAGGGTTAGGTTAGCTTATCTATTCAGGTTTTGGGGTTTGTTTGTTTTTTTTTCCTCTTTTTCAGTTATAACATTCTGTGTTCTCTCATTCTGGGCTGAATTCCCAAGACGTTCAACAAAATAAATTTGTTTTGAAGAGATAGAGGAGGGAAGTGATTCACCTGTATTTATTCTAAAGCACAGGGTGAATTTTCTGTCAGATAACACCTTGACACATGCTGGATAGTTTCTGAATAAACCTGCTCTATGTGTGATGAAACATAGCAAATTGAAATTGACTCTAGTTTAATCTAAAAGCCGAAGGCATCTGACACATTCCCACCCATAGGAAATATTAGAAGGATTTCATTTAGTGCTAATGCTTGGTGCTAGAAATACTTGAAAGTCAAACACAAGTCATTTATTTTATGACTCATTTCCAACAACTTGGAGAAAAAAAACTTGTTTAGAAACTGTGTCAGTGCTATGAAAAGAGGCAAAGTAACGTAGAAGAATATTGAAATTCTCTCTATAGAGCATTAGAGAAAACCACATCTGAAAGTATATTCTGGATAATATTCTACATTAGCTCTTTACTTCCAAACTCCATGTGTCGCTGAAACAAGCCCATTATGAGGTTTCCCTAGCTCCATCTTGGTTGGAGACAGGAGAGGTTAGATCTTTAGTCCCACGTTAAGATTGTCTTGGTCTGATGCTGATGACCTGGAGACACCTGCTGCAGCATCTGGCATTTTAAAATCTGCTTTAACTTGAGTTGACAATATTCAGGTCCCCCTCCCTGGAATTCCCTGACTGATATCCCTACCCTGGGATTCTTTCTTGACTGCAATTTCAGGAACACAAAGACAGATCATGCACAGATTACATTCAGGGCTGGTAGGAGTTCTCCCTATAGGGTAGCAAGAACAGTGAAGTTACATGGTATCCAGGGCATGCAAGACTGAGAGCTACAGCCGCCATCATGAGCACCAGAACATAACCAGGCATTGTCCAAAACAGCAGCTCTTTTTCCTCCTCTTATTTCTTTTTTCTATAAACTTTAACAAAAAGAGATGATATAATTATGCTAGGTTGTTGCCACCTAACTTGAGTCTCAGAGGCACCTGATCTCTTTTGTGTTTGGTCAGGAAGATGCTTTTCAGATAATGTACCAAAATCTGGCCTGAGAGGCAAGATTGGTTTCAACTGACCTATAGGCCCAATCATAGCTTGTGGGCCGAAATAGAATTTTGGGATCTCTTACTTCAAAATGGAGCAATGTAAATAAGCAGATACTTTGGGGTTGATTAGCTTTCTGACTGATTAGACTGCAGATGAATAGGACGTTCATAAATAAAAGTACCACGAAGCTGCTAAGGATCTCTGCACAGTCCCCCCATCTGCTGCAGGAGCCACTTGTAGCAGATGTAGACCCTCAGGGAATGTGAAAGGCTTGCATGCTGACTCCACTCTGATATATTTAGAAAGACTCTGTAAGATCAGGTCAATTATCTCTGTTCTGCAAAGAAGTCTCACTGAGGATAAGCAACTGTGAAATTATGCCCATATGTTTTTAAAAATGCTTTCCTCTGTAGGAAATTATAGGAAATCGATATAATCTCATTTAAATCTAAACTATAAGGAAAAATATATACATTTCACTCTTTGCCAGTGAAATATGGAAGCCTTTTAACTAGAGGCATATCCAAGTCTTCCTAAATTCACGATCTTAAAAAGTGAAGTGTCAGCTCCAAAAAGTTGAGCCAGGCCTCCCACTAAAACCACTCATTCCCATGGTAAACCTATCATGTGAGTTAAGGTGGAAGTGCTGGAGACCCAGAGAGAAAAGATGTCAATAATCTGTATATCATTTCTATGTTTTGTGATTATTTGTATATTTAATTTTTTGTTTTGTATTGTATTTCCTACATTTATCAAGGTTTGCGTTTCTTCCATTTGCCTTAACAACATTTGGGAAGTTACCCGTATTATTTCTATTATTTTAGTGATGATCCTTAAGACTTCCCTGGTGGCTCAGATGGTAAAGCGTCTGCCTACATTGCGGGAGGCCCGGGTTCAATCCCTGGGTCAGGAAGATTTCCTGGAGAAGGAAATGACAACCCCTTCCAGTATCCTTGCCTGGAAAATCCCATGGACGGAGAAGCCTGGTAGGCTACAAGTACAAGGGGTCGCAAAGAGTCGGACACGACTGAGTGAAATCAGCTCACTTCACTTCACTTCAGTGATGATCCTTAGAATTCTTACACATAAACTTCACCTAACCATGTCTGAATTTTATCTACAATTCTACCTTCCTCCTTTAAAGGGAGCTTTAAATGCTGTAAATATGTAAATATGATCACCCCTCTCTGTCTTAAAAACTATTATTATTTTGTTTTTAAATTTCTAAATATTACTTATTTTTTATGCTATTTGAATTTACTCATGTCTTTCTCAATTACTTTACTTATAATTGCTTTTCACATCCAACTTCTTCATTCTTGGCTCATTATTTCTTCCTGAAATGTATCTTGTTTAGTATCTCTTTCACTAAGTGCATACTAGTAGTAAAATCTCTCATAGTGTATCTGAAAATATGTTTAGTTTACACTCATTCTTGAGTAACAGTTCAAGATCCCATAGAGTTCTATAGTAATCGCTATTTTGGTTTCACAGTTTAAAAATATTCCATTATCTTCACACCTCTGTGTTGCGTTAAGTCTGTTAGGAGGTCTAATTATCATTTTTTATTCATATTGTTTTCCTCTATTTCCTTTGATTTTATCCTCTCTGTCTATACCATAATGTGTCTACATATATACACAGCTTTGTTTTTATATCCAGAGAGACAGGAAGTCTGTCTGAATAAAATGTAATACTGGGGATTAATTTCCTTTAATTCACATCAATGTGCCTTCTCAGTGTTTTCACTAGGTCTACCTTTAACCACTTCTACTCATTTCTTATACAGTGCAGGGTCTATACTCTAGCTATGGTGATAATTTAAAATACAAAATCTGATTATATCATTTTCCTGCTTAAAATTATTAAAAACTTTCCTACATTCCAAGAATAAAGACCAAAATCCTAAACAAGATCTAAAAGGCCCTCCCTGAGAAACACAAGCTGGAATCAAGATTGGAAGGAGAAATATCAATAACCTCAGATATGCGGATGACACCACCCTTATGGCAGAAAGCAAAGAGGAACTAAAAGCCTCTTGATGAAAGTGAAAGAGGAGAGTGAAAAAGTTGGCTTAAAGCTCAACATTCAGAAAACGAAGATCATGGCATCTGGTCCCATCACTTCATGGGAAATAGATGGGGAAATAGTGGAAACAGTGTCAAACTTTATTTTTGGGGGCTCCAAAATCACTGCAGATGGTGACTGCAGCCATGAAATTAAAAGACACTTACTCTTTGGAAGAAAAGTTATGACCAACCTAGATAGCATATTCAAAAGCAGAGACATTACTTTGCCGACTAAGGTCCGTCTAGTCAAGGCTATGGTTTTTCCAGTGGTCATGTATGGATGTGAGAGTTGGACTGTGAAGAAAGCTGAGCGCCGAAGAATTGATGCTTTTGAACTGTGGTGTTGGAGAAGACTCTTGAGAGTCCCTTGGACTGCAAGGAGATCCAACCAGTCCATTCTGAAGGAGATCAACCCTGGGATTTCTTTGGAAGGAATGATGCTAAAGCTGAAACTCCAATACTTTGGCCACCTCCTGCGAAGAGTTGACTCATTGGAAAAGACTCTGATGCTGGGAGGGATTGGGGGCAGGAGGAGAAGGGGACAACAGAGGGTGAGATGGCTGGATGGCATCACTGACTCGATGGACATGAGTCTGAGTGAATTCTGGGAGTTGGTGATGGACAGGGAGGCCTGGCGTGCTGCGATTCATGGGGTTGCCAATAGTCGGACATGACTGAGCGACTGAACTGAACTGAAGGGACATCTGCTGATTCCTGGATCTTTTTCTCGTTTGCTTCCTGACTTTCAGACACATTGATTTCCTCTCTGTTTTTCCACAGTTTTGTTCAGTTAACTTCCAGTCATTCTTGAGATCTTATTTCAGTATTAGTCCTCAGATGAAGACTTCTCTGACCCCTTGGAATATATCAGGTCTTTCTAAGACATGCTCTTACGACCATCTCCCTTATTTCAATGGGACTATAAATATATGACCATAGGACTGTCTGTCTTATCTGTTTGAGGTCAGGAATCTCTTTCTTTTGTTCAACATTGTTACCCTAACACACATCATAATTCCTGCCACACAGAGGTTATTTTTAAAGGCTAATAATAAAGCAATACTTTTTAACTACCAGTATGTTCTTATTTGTTTATCCTACCTGCATGGAAGGTATCTATTACCTACTAACCTAAAAAAATTGCTTGTTAAGACTTAGCAGACCTAGTATATCATTTCTACCAACCTTTACATCTTGTTAAACTAGAAAATTGTATCACATGGAATTATGTGTGTGTTTTTTTTAGTTACATTTTTAATGTAGCTAATCATCACTTGTCATCCTAAAAAGAGGTGAAGTTCAAGAACATGACATTTTGTTTTGAAAAATACCTTGGAACTAGATGGTGGTTGAATTTTTTTTTGTCAAAAAGTCATATAATTAAAAGTTAACCATTCACATATAAATGAAAGTAAGTATGCTTCAGAAAGGGAAAATAAAAAACAACCCTACTGTTGGGAATCATGAGCTCATCTAAGCAAGAAGCTGCCATCTGGAGAAACGATTTTCACACTCTGATGACAGAAGTGGCCTTATATCACCAAGTGTGACATGCCTTCTTCACTTCTTTTCTAATTAAATGAAATTTTCTTTGAAGGAGCTTTTAGTTAAAGATATAATTGTGCTGATATAATCCAAGTAAAATATAGCCTGACAGATGGAAGAAGAAGGGATGGTAGTTTTAATACTACCCTTACAAATAAAGTATTACCAGCCAAAGACATGGGTTACCATTAGTCCTTATTTACATGCTGATTTTTTCTCTTAGTTTACACTTCTATAAAAATTATAATTTGAAATCTCTAATTCGCAAATTTAAAAACAGAAAGAAAGGAATAGCAATCTTTAGTTTTCCACCAAACGAATGTTAGTAATTCCCCATTCCCACCAACCATGCTGTACAACATGGGAAATAAAACTGATTTCTTTGTGTCTTCCTTTTCCTTTTTTTAATGAATTTTGCTGGTGACATGACCAACAACTTGTGCCGCTCTTGTCAAATCAGCACAGCAAATATCCACAGTAGCCATGATAGAATAACTAAGTTAAGTTTGTCCAATGTAACAATTGCAAAGGACTTACAGAATTGGATGTGTGTGTGCATAAAATGTATATATATATACTGAATATACACATATGCACAAATGCCCATTTATATGTGTGCAATATAATATGCATGTGTACAAATGCACGTAAGTGTATATATGTGAGATCTACACAGTATGCATATGTGTACATAAACATATATTTGATATTTGTCTCAAAGTATCTTTTCAAAATAATGTTTGTGTCAGGATTTGTATTCAGCAGCTATATTAGAAATTCAGAAATATACATGACATATATGTGATAGAATTTCATTTTCTCTTGTGTAGAAGAAATTCAGAGTTGGGTGGTCTGGGGCTGTATGGTAACTCCACAGTCACCAGGGCCCCCTATTTTACCTGCTCTGGCAATCTTAGCCTCTATTTCCATTTATAATTTTCCTCATTGACCTAGATTTCTGCTTGATCTCCAACCACCACAACCCAGTTACAGACCAGGAGCAAGAGAAAGAGGGAGGGCAATGTAAACTGCCTATAAGTACCACCCAAAGATTTTCCTTTAATTCTCCTGTGTGCTAGGATGCTGGCAAATGCCCTTTGTCAGCAGGGAACTTTCCCCAGAGTTCTATCAGGAAGGAGAAAACCAAGTAGGCCTCTAGCAATCTCTGCCACAATGTGCAATACTCAATTCTTCTCTAGAATCTGGAAGAGAATGTGCTTATACAGCAACTGATTTAGTCTTCTAAACCAACTTAATTCCATAAATGGTCTAGAAGACAAGCTTCTAGGGAAAATTGGTCCAGCCTTATTTAAAAATAAGTTTTTCTCCTGAACCAGAGTACTACCTGTTTTATTCACTCAGTGTGGTCTCTCTGTCTAAATGGGTTCTTTAGGTTAATAAAAGCATTTTTTAAATCTTTTGAAAAATGCAACTCAAATGCTAAATTTGTTTTTAATATAAATATTTTTATTTTTATTTTTAATATAAATTTATTTATTTTAATTGGAGGTTAAAGCCAATATTGTATTGGTTTTGCCATACATCAACATGTATCCGCCACAAGTATACATGTGTTCCCCATCCTGAACCCCCCTCCCTCCTCCCTCCCCGTACTTTTTTTATAATTCCATTTTTTTTCATTTCAGTAGAAATAAAGAATGTCAGCTCAGTTTACATCAAATCAATAGGTCATGTTAATTAAATTGTTTGAAACTCATTTTCAAGAGACCGGTAGGAACCTGAAACGTCTTAAAGTTGAAGATTCTTCAGTCACTGTGTCAAGCGACACAGATATTTCTCTTTCTTTCTCTAAAGGATGAAGATCAGGGATCTAAACTTATCCGAAAAGCTAGAGAGGCACCATTTGTCCCGATTGGAATGGCAGGTTTTGCAGCAATTGTCCCGTATGGATTATATAGACTGAAGAGCAGGGGAAATACTAAAATGTCTGTTCACCTGATCCACATGTGTGTGGGAGCCCAAGGCTTTGTTGTGGGAGCAATGACCCTTGGTATGGGCTATTCCCTGTATCAAGAATTCTGGGGAAAACCTAAACCTTGGAAGAGGAGTTGCTGTCTTGGTCTTGTTGGTGATGCTTGCTTTAGCTAGACATCTCATATTAAGGTTACATGTTTATGCTGAAAATAAATTGTTTGGGTCAGACAAGAACATGGTAATTTGAATACTGGCTTCCTTTCTTGCAGGCTTGATTTGCTTGGTGACCAAGTTACTGGTGACTAGTTCACTAGCTAGGTCATCCAGGGAAGTCAGAGCAACACAAAAGAAACATGTCACTTTTAAAAACACTTGTTAGTGGTACCTGTCCACCTTCTTAAACTCTTCTGTTGAAATTAGTTCTAAAGAAGACAACATGCCAATCCTAAAAATGCTCCCAGTTGCTGCAGAATATCATATGCTTTTGATGTAATGTAGGAATCCTATTTACCCCAGTTAATTTAACTTTCTGACGGCCTTGTGGACTGAGTACTGTGTCAAGGGCTGGTTGGCTTTTGAGGAATCCTTTCAGAACAGTGCATGGAATACAACATTATAAACCTCCCTGCAAGTCTGTGCGTGTTTTTAAACCGTACCTAAAAAATTGGTAACAGAGCCACTTTGAAGTAGTATTTATTTTAGAATCATAGTTATAAACATGAGAGTAACTCAACTTGTAGATCCCTTTGTAACTGCAGAATTATATTTTGCTGCTGTTATATTAGAATAATTTTAAATTATTTTGAAACATGTATTTTAAGTGCTAATGCAAAGGTAAATGAAAAACACTTTAAATGTGGGCAGTATGTTTATTTTCTCCAAAAGAATCATCAAATAAATGAAATGCCTATAATGGAAGTCATTGATGAGCAGCTGGTTTGGTCAGACATTATACAAACTTTGGTATATCACAGAATGCTTTGTTGTACTTGGGAAATTCTCGTCTAACCTGAATTTACATTCCATGGTGATAACATGGTAAATGTAGTGTTATTAAAGTAAATGAACACACGCACACACACAAAAAAGAAACTCATTTTCTATAGCTGTAAAACATGGTTAATGATTCTTCACTGGGGAAATTAATATAAAGATTTCCAGCTCATGAATACAACATGTCTAACCTAGCAAGTGGGTAATGCCAGAAACTTAGCAAATGCCTATTTCACATTTCCCACATATACCCAGTAGATAAAACTATTTAGAAAATAGTAAAAATATTAATATAATATTAAAATACTGATTCAGTAGTTAGAATTTGCTTATCTGAAAATCTACACATCTTTGCCATGATAAAAAGTTGTGTTCACATTTCTCTCCTTTTCACCAATGAGCATCTGCCTCTGTGAAGAATCACGACAGACCATTAGTACTAATAACAAGACAATCACTTAGATAACCAAATAAGATATAAAATACTGAATAAAATATATACTATAATATCAAATGAAAATCAGTAGTTCCTCCATTACCAACATAATGTACTGGAAGATGTATTAGAAGAAGGTGTTAACTGCTGCTGTTGCTGCTGCTAAGTCGTTTCAGTTGTGTCCGACTCTGTGTGACCCCATAGACGGAAGCCCACCAGGCTCCTCCATCCCTGGGATTCTCCAGGCAAGAACACTGGAGTGGGTAGTCATTTCCTTCTCCAGTGCATGAAAATGAAAAGCGAAAGAGAAGTCGCTCAGTCGTGTCCAACTCTTAGTGACCCGATGAACTGCAGCCCCCCAGGCTCCTCCGTCCATGGGATTTTCCAGGCAAGAGCACTGGAGTGGGGTGCCATTGCCTTCTCCAAGGTATTAACTAAGTGTGTTAATTGCTCAATCATATCTAACTCTTTGCAACCCCTTGGACTGTAGCCCACCAGTCTCCTCTGTCCATAGAATTCTCCAGGCAAGAATACTGGAGTGGGTTGTCATTTTTTTTCTAGGGGAGCTTCCCTACCCTTGGATTGAATCCAAGTCTCCTCCATTGCGGGCAGATTCTTTACTGACTGAGCCACCAGAGAAGCCCTAAAACTATAACAAAAACTATAAAAACCTGGTAATCAATTGATCAATAAATTTTCAAGACCTTTATGGAAAAACTGTAAGACTTTACTGAAGGCCATTCAAGAGATACTAATAGAAATGATGTCTGTTCATGGGTAGGTAGAATTAATACTCTAAAATGTAAATTTACTCTCAGTCTATACATTAATCACAATTAAAATCCCACCAGGATTTTTAATGGTCTATGGCAAATTCATTCTAAAATTTACATGGAAGAATAAATGTATAAAAACAACCATACTTAAAAAAACTTTAAAAAAAAGGAAATCAAAGAGATTTAAGTTGCCCAACCCAATCAGAATACATACTGTAAAGCAACGGCAATTAAAAGCATGATATAATGTAGGAATAGGTGACTAATTCAACGGAACACATAAGAAAGTCATGATAAAGAACCATGCATATATGCCTCTCCTTGCATTTTTGGCTAATTTTGACCTCAAGGAAAGAGTAAATAAACCTCTTTGTGCTTGACTTGAGTTTATAGGCAACTCAGAGTGGAGGTTGGAGAAGGCAGTGGCACCCCACTCCAGTACTCTTGCCTGGAAAAATCCATGGACGGAGGAGCCTGGTAGGCTGCAGTCCATGGGGTCGCTAGGAGTCGGACACGACTGAGCGACTTCATTTTCGCTTTTCTCTTTCATGCATTGGAGAAGGAAATGGCAACCCACTCCAGTATTCTTGCCTGGAGAATCCCAGGGATGGCGGAGCCTGGTGGGCTGCCGTCTATGGGGTCACACAGAGTCGGACACGACTGAAGCGACTAAGCAGCAGCAGCAGCAGCAGAGTGGAGGTATTTTTTCATGCTCTGAAGAGACTCTGCCTTCTATCTATTTTCAAGTATAACACCTTACTTCAAGTCAGGAAATGCTCCTTCATCAGGTACTCTCCAAACTTTCTTTTGACTCCCTCTCCATCCTGAAGCCACCTTCATGCCCTGTTGTAAGAATAAAGAAGCAATCCTGTTCTGTTATTTACCTCTTGGATCTGCTGTAAAAAGTTATTTAATCTGAGTCTGACTCCTCTGCTACTAAGTGAGAACAATAATAGAACCTCTCCAATAGGATTATTTTTAGAGTTTAATCAGTTCTAATCATTACATTTAATAGCATCAATTGTGGGACAAACATGAAACCATGCTGTTTGCTTCTCCCGTCACCCCATTACATCCATTCTCTGGGTCTAGTTTTCTTCTGTCTCAGCATGGATATTAGAGCAGACACCATAATTTTTCTAGTAATGTTTAAGTAACACAAACAGTTCTCTAACAATAAAATGCAGTCTCAAGCTTGTATCAACACAGTCAGTCCACATGACAGCCAAAATTTCAATCCTGCTTTAAAGTTAAAATATCTCCTCCTCTTCCCTTTCTGAGTTCAATTCTATGGCAAGAAGGAAGCCTGTGTTTGAGGAGGTAACCATGTGGTCAATTTTTAATTTTTTTCCCTCAATTAACCTG
The DNA here is from genome assembly GCF_016772045.2 of Ovis aries. Lineage (NCBI taxonomy): Eukaryota > Metazoa > Chordata > Mammalia > Artiodactyla > Bovidae > Ovis > Ovis aries. Next base: position 68,454,485 of record NC_056062.1, on the reverse strand, counting down.
CTACTTTAATCTCTTCTTGCTAATAGCAGTGGAGGAAGGGAGAAGATAGAGAAGTTCCTATTGGACGGTATTGTTACATTGGTCTGGTATTGGTGCATGCTGGACTTGGCAGGTGTTTACAGCTGAATCTTTTTCTTGTTGGTACTAACATTTGTTCTCCAGAGAACACCCTTGCTGGGAATCTCCTAAAAGAATCAGGCTTGATGAGAACAAACACACCTCTACTCTTGTTGGTTGCTCACGCTTTTTTCAGCCCAAAGATATTGCTTGCTTCTTTGTATAAGGTCTGTTAATCTGATGGGCTTCCCAGGTGGCACAGTGGTAAAGAATCTGCCTGTCAGTGCAGGAGATGCAAGAGACTTGGGTTCAATCTCTGGGTGGGGAAGATCCCTTGGAGGAGGAAATGGCTAAGCCACTCCAATATATTTGCCTGAGAAATCCCATGGACAGAGGAGCCTGGTGGGCTACAGTCCATGGGGTTGCAATAAGTCAGAAACGACTGACACGCGCATGTTAACCTGATAGGAATGAAGATAATGACTTCAGAACAGCTCTCTCTTACGTGTGACACATACTGGGTCCTTAAAAACACGTACTTCCTTCACCCAGAAAATTCTGGGCATCCTGTCCAACCTCTTCTTACATTGTCAAAGCAGCAAGATAGCTGTTGCTGTTGGATTTTCCAAGTGTCCCTCAGATTCCCGTCCACTGTGGTCTTTGCATTGCATGTGACATATATTGAGCTTCTCAGTTCCCTTTTCTTGGGCTTCAAGGCAGCATTCTCCAAAGAAACCTCCCCATTCTAACTCTGAATACTGTAATGCCATTGATGTGAATGAAGGGATGAGTCATGTAACTTATTTCTTAATACTAGGTTTATAAATTTTGAATATGGTTGAGCACCTCCTTTGACATGTCCTTTTGTCTCATGATATCTTAGCCAAATTTCCATTTCAAATTAAACAAATGTTAGTTCTGTTTATTACCCAAGGATAGCGGGCATAAGTGCTAACACTGGGGATAGACGGGTCAAGGGAAATTTTAGTTCTGTTATATTTCTAGAGGAATAATTAAGTCTTACATAGTGTGTGAAATTAAAAATACAGTAATCCTCATGGATAATATGTTTTTCCATTATTATTTAAGTAGATCCTCCTTTTCTCAGAGGCTACATGGTACCTCTGCATTTATCAAGTTTCCACAGACAATGATCTGTTTCTGAGCTCTCTATTCTATTACTTTGGTAATAGAATTCTCTTATTTCTGTGCTAAATATTGCACTCTCCTGGTTATTACAAATTTATGCAAACAATATCTAAAGACAAAATCTCCCTCCTTGAATGGCCCTTTTCCTTAAGAAGGCCTTGGCTTTTCTTGGCCTTGTGGCCTTCATAAAGATTTTAGAATCAGCATCTCAAAATCAACATTAATGATTTGAAGATCACCCTTTATTGTCCAACCCCCAAAGTCTATGATACAAGAAGAAATAAGTTTGCTATAATTAAACACATGGATCGAACCTGTTCTCTCTTTTGAGGTGACTGACTCCCTTTTTATTTGCAGATAACTGATAGTGATGTTGGCCAATCACAAACTTTCTTGTGGGAGAATTGAGCAGGAGGTTTAATATGTAAATAGAGATAGTATGTATCCCTTTAATATGTAATAGAGATAATATTAAGCAGCAACCATGTACAAACACCTCATGACTTAACACAAGGTAGATATATAGGCTAGAGAAGTTTCTGTGTTCTATTCCATTCCCCTCACCATATTACGCATAAATACCATTTGGAAGTGGAACAACCTGTATCTTACTATATCATGCTCTTTTAGTGACAGTTTAGCAAGTGCATATCTTTTCAGATGAAGAAAGCTTTGTAACATGGCAAGTGACCAACAAAGCCTCTAATCCATCCTTTAAAGAATTTGACAATGGTTCTTGACACCTTCTATCCCTTGCTTTTTCAATTTAAAATTGTGATAATATTTTCAGGTCAACACATAAAGATTCAACTCATATGTTTGCATAACACTCACTACCGGGAATACTGCAATGAACAAAATAAGAAAAATGTCTGTGAATAAAGCTTTAATTGTTTTTTCTCTAATGTAGCATTACCAGAGACTCTCCTGCTTTCCCTAGGTGAAGCTGATCACCACTGCCATATTGCCATCATCTTCTCTCTGAATTTACCTCTAGTCTGGCACATTTGTCTTAACACAATGACTTATTTCCATCCTTCAGTGGTCGTATTATTCATCACATTTCTGAAACTTCTTTCTTCTTCTTCCACTGAGCTTTGAACATTAATTTCTTTGTTGTGCCCTAATTTTTTTCCAAGTCTTTTTCTACAGTTGCTTGGGTTTATCAGGGCTTTCCTTGGAGAAGTGAAAATCTAATCCTTCTTTGTATCCCTAGCTTCTAGCCTACTGCAAGAAACATTGGATCCATAAATAAGGGTTAGATGAATGAAATCTCTCAAATTTTCCCCAATCACTTCCATGGAAAGGACTCTACAATATTTTAAATAGTATTTAGATATTTCTGGATGTCATTTCATCTCCAAACATCTAATATTTTAAAAACTGAGTTCATCATCTTTTCTTACCACTGCCCTTCGCTCAGCTAGATCTTCTTTTTGACTTTTTACAAATTTTAACCATCTTGTTTTGAGCTAATTCTAACTCATTGACTTCCTTTTCCCTCAATTTATAGCTTGTCACCCATCAAGTTCTATTGCTGCTAAGTCCCATCAGTCATGTCCAACTCTGTGAAACCCCCATGGACAGCAGCCCACCAGGCTCCTCTGTCCACAGGATTCTCCAGGCAAGAACACTGGAGCTGGTTGCCATTTCCTTCTCCACAAGTTCTATTGAGGAGATTTTATTCCTAATATTTCTCACAACTATCCTTTCCTTTCTTTTCTCCAATTAGCAGCCAAACTGAAGGTATGCATCTTCTAAAGCCAGGTCTATTGCTATATATACCTAACAGAGTGATTCATAGACACTCAAAGGATGACTACATGTCATGTGTGAACAGTAAATTATATGCTCAGCATTTTATATTGCAATATAGCCAATTAACAATGTTGTCATGGGAAGTTGCCTTGAAGGAGATCAGTTGTCACAATTGTCAGGAACAGAAGAACAAAAGAAAGTTGGACTCACTGGTGATTGGTCTTAGAAGAATTTATAAATGTTCATCACAGAGACATCATTAGTGAAGCTGGATATTGTAGTCATCCTTCTGAACTCCTTTATTTACCATTTACCCTTTTGAAGAGTCTCCCTCATCCTCTCCTGCCTGCTGAGCACTCTCTCTTCTAAATGTTTTCCTTTAGCTCTCAGTATCTTGAGTATTGTTCACAGCTCAAGACTTCCAGCATTTCCACTGAATCCCAGCCTCAGGTTAGTGATCTTTGAAGGCATTGCATGCTAAGCACCTCAGTCAGGTCCAGCTCTTTGCAACCTGTTGACTACAGCCTGCCAAACTCCTCTGTCCATGGGATTCTCCAGGCAAGAATACCAGCATGGGTTGCCATACCCTCCTCCAGGGGATCTTCCTGACCCAGGGATTGGACCTGTCTCTTACACCTCCTTCTTTGGCAGGTGGGTTCTTTACCACTGGTGCCACCTGGGAAGCCCTTAGAAGGTATTAACTAATCAGATTTACTCACCCATTAATTCTATAAATATTTAACAAGCACTATAATTCCAGGATTGTTTTGGGCACTGAAAATAAAAGCTAGTGCCTGCAAACACAGCTAGCTAATTTGCTAACCATTCTCCCTGACCGTATCAATATGTCCAGTTCTTAGGAAGGCAGTATATCACGGTTAGGGCATGATCAGAGACATTGTGTGGGTTCAGATCTTAGCCATATCCCTCTCAGTATGTGAGGTAGTCCAATTATTTAAACTCTCTGTGTTCAGATGCATCATCAATAATAATATTTTGCTCAGACTTTGTAGTAAGAATTATAAGAACTCTCAAAATAATTCTGGTACCTATTAAACATTCAAGAAATATTGGCCATTAAGAGGAGGCCGTAAGTACTCTGAGCATTTCAGGTCTTGGGATCTGTTGGGGTGGAGATACGGAAGTTATGCCTGTGTGTGCTGTACCAGTGCCAACTTCTTCTCTGCCTAAGTGCTTGTGTGTTCTATGAGGTTGATTGATATTGATTGATTAGTTGATGACTTTGGGATAGTGAGTGAGTTTTGGTCGTTAATCAATACAGAAGTTAAGCACGGATGACCTTTGGAGTCAGGCAGAACTAGGTTCGAATCTTTCTTTGCCAATTATGTGCCATAAAATCATAAAGGAAATGGGGTTAATGATCCTACGTCCTTTCATCATTTAATCAATGTTTACTGGGCACTTACTGCATGCCAAACTATTCTATACCCTGGGAATACAGTCGTGAACCAAAGAGATATGATCTTGACACTAGTGGTACCTACAATTAGGTAAACAGAGGTAACGTGTAAACAAATAAAAAGATGATTTTAGCCACTTCCTAGGGTCACTCTGAGGGTTCATAAATGCTGTAGGAATGGACAGCACCAGGATGAGAGAAGCTCATAGTCCAATGTGGGAACTAACCACAGAAATAGGTATTTGTCATATGATATAGAAAAAGCAATAACAACAGTCATTACTGTGGGGACTGGGGGAAGGTAAGATCCCAAGAGCGGTAACTCTGGGCCCTAAGCAGGAGGAGTAGAGTGGCGATGGACTGCAGGGAGGATTGGCAGTCAGCTTCTGGAGACCAGGTTTGCCCTCTAAGGCCATCCTTTCCCTCATCTTAAGTCAAACACCAGTGCCTGAATTATTTTCCAGGTCAGCTTATTCCATCACACTGGACCTCTCCTAAAATATCTTCTTTTCCTAGATCTCTCTCTCCCAAATGCCCAAGGCAATATTTTTCCAGATGCTTTTTTCAACACTTCAGTAATGATTATTAGATTTGAGAGCCCAACACAAATTGGAGGTGGAAAGTGCTAATCAGCTACAGAATTTCCTTTTTGCTTTTGTAATCTCATCAAGAGGAGCATTTTTTCAGGTATGCCATCTCTCTTCCACATCTTTCTCTGTACCTCTTCCATTTCCTGATATCAAATTCACCTTCAGAAAATTGTACCTGGTGGGAAATTATAGCAATTCCCGACCTAAACACTGTTGGCAAAAGTCCAGCTTCCTAGATTGACCATTTACTCTGGCCTCCAAGCTGGACAACACAGAGCTACTTCAAAGAGCTCTTACAGGAACCTGGTGGATGTAAACAAAATGAGATCATAGAAAAGAGTGCACTGTAAACAACAAAACCCATATCTAGACTTTAAAAAAGGCACCGTTAAGTTTTATTTAAAGCCTCCAGGCCCCTGTAAAAATCTGAAATGATTTACAGGAAAGTCTTTTTGGAACACCTGGAAATTTTACATGGACAAACACTTGTGACTTCAAGGATCTTCTTTCTTCTTTAGGATGGATTGGAACATAAGAGTGTATTTTATACAGAATCTTAACAATTTACGATTTGACAATTACCGAGCAATTACAAGAAAGAAAGTAGGATTTCTTCCAGACATAAGTGGCAAAACAACTTCTCTCATTTTGGCCCTCTCAGGTCAATTTCAAGGCCTATATGTGTCTGTGGATTTTATTTTATTTTTTTGCTTTTTAATTCCACTTGTAGCAACACATGTCAAATTGAGCACTGCAGCCAAAGAGTGACATAAAATTTAGACTGGAATATCTCTAGCTTGCTGAAAGAGCTAGGAGTGTGTATGATTACTTAAAATTTCTATGTGACTACAGGTATCAATTCAGTGCAGAGTGCCCCTTGAAGGTAAAATTTTCGTAGACACCTAGGCTGGAAAATTGATGTCAGCTGACCTACTGAGCTGAGTTTTGTGAGCGTGTGCACATGACATTGATGAGAGAAATAGGTAGACTGAAAGGAATTCTCTCTGTTGTCTCCTCCCTGCCCTCACTTATGCTGGGAGACCCACCTACACTCCTGGCTGATGACTCCCAAATCTGTCATCTATACCACTTGACAGCTCCAGGCCTAGGACCCTAAGCCTCATTATGTCTAAAAGCCAAATGCACTAATTTCCTTACCAAATTATACCAGCACCCTCCCCTTTATATCATAATGGTCTACTATTCAGTTACACACTTCCCTGGTGGCTCAGAGGTTAACACATCTGCCTGCAATGTGGGAGATCTGGGTTCAATCCCTGGGTCGGGAAGATCCCCTAGAGAAGGAAATGGCAACCCACTCCAGTATTCTTGCCTGGAGAATCCCATGGACGGAGCAGCCTGGTGGGCTACAGTCCATGGGGTCACAAAGAGTCGAACACGACTGACCAAGCGACTTAACTAACTATTCAGTTACACAGAACTGAAAACTCTTGCTGCTTCTCAGGAATTCTCAAATATGTGACAGTGTCCTTATTCCAGCACTCATATAAGTGGACAATCGCAGAGGAGTTAAGATTATAACAGAGGTCTAGTTGTCTACTTCAAGAAAGTCTTTTGATTTGAGCAACATTGTCACAGTTCTTTGCAGGGTTTTCATAGAGTGTGAATAACGCAGTATAACCTGCCGCCATTGAAAAAGCCACCTCAAGCATGCTGTTCATTTGCTCTGTGGCTCAGGGTTGCTGTTTGTTTTTTTTTTTAACTACTCACTGAATTACAGATTTATTTGATTTTCAATAGTTTTCCTGTTTCTGTTCCAGGATCTAATCCAAGGTACCACATTGCATTTAGTTTTCATAAACCCATGGTCTCTTCTGTGACAATTTCTCAACCTTTCCCTATCTTTCACAACCTTGACAGTTTTGAGGAAGTAGTCAGACATTGTCCCTCAATTTAGGTTTGTCTGATATTTTTCTTACCAGGGCTTTGGTTTTTGGGAAACAATTCCACAGAGATGAGGAGCCTTTCTTATGCATTAGCAAGGGAGACATGATGTGTGGCGTGGTGTTAATGCTACTCTTCATCATTTGGTTAAGGTGGTGTCTGCCAGGTTTTTCCACTGGAAAGTTACTATTTTTCCTTTTCCATACTCTACCATGAGTGCATTTTTATCTTAAAAGTCTCAAGTATTCTAACAAAGTTTTATTTCTTACTTTTTTCTTTTATAATCCTGTAACATGTAGCACCTTCTTCCAGGAAAAGGGAAATTCAAACTTATTTGAATTTCTTCCTGGAATGTAACATCATCCAAGGTCATCTTTCCAACAAATATTTTTGAAATATAAAATATAACTCAACCCAGTGCTGACTGTTCCATATAGAACATTTACATCAATATCATGACTCATAGTTGTAATGCATTTGAGTTACTCTTGTCATTGATTGACTAGATTTCCTAGAACTTATAAAAGCTCACTTATATGAATAGTCTTTAAGACATTAATCAATAAAGAAAGCACTCAGAAATACCCTCCTTTTATACAGGAAGGCATTGTAATATATTTATGTGACATTTTTGAAAAGTTTTAGCAAAAAGAAGTATATCTGAAATATATGTGATGAGCTCTGATTTTCTTCAGAGGAAAATATATAAAAGTATAATTTCATTTAAAACTATATGTAACTCCAAAGCTTACTATTGTCACTGGAAAAAAATGTGTATGCAATAAAACATTATCTGTGACATAATTTTTTAAATGAAAATGTTTATATCTCTTCCCTTCCTTAATAGTCATCTAATTCAAGGTTTGTCAGCCATGTCCACATGAGCTGTATTTGTGTGCTTCCTGAACCTCTAATGCTAAAGAAAATGTTTCCAGACTTGACTCACACCTGATAGAAACAAGGACAAATAATTGAAATATTACATTTAGACTCATAATATTAGACTCATAATATAATAATAGTGTAAGGAGCTTTGCCTTATATTTTGATTAGCTCCCAGAAAAGTATATAGCCCGTGTCTTATATCTGTAGAATAGTTGTGTAATTACAAACTACAACAGCAAATGATTAAGTTTTGAAACCTGGAGTATAGGTTTAAGAGTACAAAAGAGGCGTAACTTACAGCTAAGTGATATTTACTGCTGGAATGTAGGGATGCCTGGTGATGGACTTCAAGAGCCTGTTTCATCCAAAATTCTGTTAGACATTGGGGTAGAAGGCAGAACTCTGGTGTTTGTGAGACAGTTCAGTTCAGTTCAGTAACTCAGTCGTGTCTGACTCTTTGTGACCCCATGGACTGCAGCACAACAGGCCTCGCTGTCCATCACCAACTCCCAGAGTTTACTCTAACTCACGTCCATTGAGACAGTTATGCCATTCAACCATCTCATACTCTGTCGTCCCCTTCTCCTCCCACCTTCAATCATTCCCAGAATCAGAGTCTTCTCAAATGAGTCAGTTATTCACATCAGGTGGCCAAAGTATTGGAGTTTCAGCTTCAAAATCAGTCCTTCCAATGAATATTCAGGACTGATTTCCTTTAAGATGGTCTAGTTGGATCTCCTTGCAGTCCAAGGGACTCTCAAGAGTCTTCTCCAACACCATAGTTCAAAAGCATCAATTCTTTGGCACCCAGCTTTCTTTATAGTCCAACTCTCACATCCATATATGGCCACTGGAAAAACCATAGCCTTGACTAGACGGACCTTTGCTGGCAAAGCAGAGACTGAGCATTGCCTGAAACACAAGAACATGCTTCCAGCTTTTGTGGGTAAGAAAGCATAGATTCTGCTGCATCTGTAGTTCAAGAACAGGGTGTTTCTTGGCACTAGGAAGGTTTCAAGGCATTAGCTGTGGTTTTAGAGGCATTGACAGGACCTAGATGTGGGAGCATCAGGAAGGGGCTGAGATGACGCTGGTGATGTCCTGTAGATGCTGCTATAAGTGATGGACTGTGGCTAGAAGAGATCTTATCAGTCCAGCTGTTGGAGGCTGAAGAAGATGGATGGGCCCAAGCTCATCTGAGCCAATTTTCTTAATCACCAAGCTATCCGTGTTATTGTGCTGGTAAGCTTGCTTGATAAGAGTAGTACAAACCCTTGGCTTACCATCAAGAATCTGACACACATGTCAACACCAGCAACTAACTGGGAATAAAGGTTTAAAGTAGAAATGAAGAATTTGATTATCACCCACTAGTATCTCTAACCACGATTTCCAGTTCTTAAATAGTTTAATGACGATAAATGAAAGAAGGCATCTCACAAAATGCATTTATTTTATGGTTTTGTTTTTTCTTTCTCCTGATAGGCCAATTTGTCTCCTGCTTGGCACAACTGCTAAGAGCAGTACATAGAGTGACCACTTGGTGTCAGCAGCTACTAACTATTCTTATAAAGGAACCAGAGTTTTCAGTCTCAATAAGAAGAGACATTTTAAATTGTCTTCTTGATTTTCTCTAACTCTGATGCTTTGACGACTCAACGTTCTAATGCGATTCCCAAGAATTCTGCTCAAGATATTCATAATTAGAACTAGTCCTGAGTTTAATGTTAAAATGTTTAAAAGATATCTATGCTGCATGTTAATGTAAAAGTTGTGCTGATCTGTTTGTAGAGATCTGTTAGATGTAATAAGTAACCACCCTAGAGATAACGGAGTACATGCCCTCCTCTACATTAGCACAGGATTGGCCTAGAAAGAATACGGCACTACTGGTAAAGAACATGCCTGCAATGCAGGAGACACAAGAGACCCAGGTTCAATCTGTGGGTTGGAAGATCCCCCGGAGGAGGGCATGGCAGCCCACTCTGGTATTTTTGCCTGGGAAATCCTGTAGACAGAGGAGCCTGGCAGGGTACAGTTCATGGGGTCACAAAGAGTCGGACACAACTGAGCACACGCACACGTGCACACGCACACACAAAGGAAAGCTTTGGAGTCAAGCAATCGTAACAGCCCAGCCACTTTTTAGCCGCATCATCTAAGATAAGTAACTTGAGTTCCTGTTTCCTCATTTGAAAAATGAGGATAATAATACCCTCCTTAACAGACTTACAGTATTGATTATTATTATCAACATGAGACATGTTCCGTGTCTCAACCTGAAGTCAGGTTCTAGAGCAGGCTCTTAGCAAACTATATCCAGTATTTTACAGTAAGTTAGATATCATGTAGATATGTGTACTTGAACATTGTATGATTCAAGTATCTAGAATTTTCTAGGATTTTCTTCAATCTTAGTTAAATCCAATGAGGAATCAAAATGTATCCGTATCTGATGCTGTTTATTTTATTATTACATAAGCTTGCAAAATTATTTTGAAAAATTAGAAATAAATTGAATTATCTTTTATGTCCTTTCATAAATTCACTGACATATTAATATTAGAAGTTATTTAGAGATTTTTATTCACTTTTTTCTCTTGTACATCATATCTTCCAACCTTATAAATCTCAGTACTTTAAATTTTTACTTTGTCCTCAAATTTATATCATTTTTATTTTCTCATGATCTAAAAATTGAAAGTGAGTGAAAGTGAAAGTCACTCAATTGTGTCCGACTCTTTCAATCCCATGGACTATACAGTCCCTGGAATTCTCCAGGCCAGGAAACTGGAGTGGATAGCCTTTCCCTTCTCCACTGGGTCTTCCCAACCAACCCAGGGATCGAACCCAGGTCTCTTGCATTGCAGGCAGATTCTTTACCAGCTGAGCCTCAAGGGAAGCCCACAAATTGAAAAAGATTTACCAAAAAAATTTTTAAAAAGAAATAAACAAATGTTATACCAGAAATTCTGATGACAGAGAAATGAAAGAGTGTGTCTAAGTTAGGTTTTCACCCCCTTACTCCATCCTAATAGGCAAGAAAGCATCTGAGGTGGGGCAAAGATGAAGTAATGCATGCTCGGGTAGACAAGGTTTAGCTTGGTTTTGCAATCAGACAGACATAACTTCAAATCCCTGTGGTGCCATTTTCTTGCTGTGATACTCAATTTAAGATACTAATTCTCTCTGAGCCTTAATACATAATAGGAATACATAGAGTGCTGTATTGAGTAGAGGAGAAATTATGTCAAACTCTCATTAAGGTACCTAGTCTATATTTAGTGTTAACTAGCTAACTAATTAACAAGATAAATAAATAGAACCTTTGCTCCAGTTCATAGTCAAAGTTCCATTTTGGAGACCACCTGGGTTTTTCCTTCCTGACATAGCCAGAATGTGTCTTTATCCTGGACCTTCATCTCCTGAGCTTTGGATGATTCTAGATCTCTAGTTCCTCAGATCATTGCTATGCTGAGACATGAATAATAAGACCTAGATTCTCTTTAACTCATAATCTCTCAGTAAATGTCTTTCATCAGCACTGCAAGACCCCACAGGGGTCTTCCAGCCTGGATCCCTTCTATTTTCCTAAAAATTCATACTTGTGATTCCATTAACACTTACTGGAAAGCCAGGATAAGAAGCTGACTGAAGGTACAAAATTTTAACTTGCAGCACTTCTCAGCCTCCCTTACAAACACCAGTGGAACATTTGAACATCACCCACTTAGCTTCCCTCGTGGCTCAGACAGTGAAGAATCTGCCGACAAGGCAGGAGACCCAGGATCTATCCCTGGATCAGGAAGATCCCCTGGAGAATGGAATGGCTACCTACTCTAGTATTCTTGCCTGGAGAATTCCATGGACAGAGAAGCCTGGTGGGCTATAGTCCAAGGGGTCACAAAGAGTCAGACAAGATTGAGGGTGTGTGTATACACACACACACACACAAACACACACACACACACACACACACTTAGCTTCATCTTCATCCCCTGATGCCTGAAGCAAGCAAGGACTAAATCTCTCCATATTTCCTTTCATGAGGAAAAGCAATCACAGTGAAATAAGAGCTCTTCTCCCAAGGTTTTGTCGTGGGAGCTGAGAAGAAAGGCACAGTTCAAATAGTAGGAAAGCTGAGAGATGGGAAGTACTAATATAGTGGAGATTTGGGATTGTAATAGTAGAGAAAATTACTCTGGGAAGGTAGGGTAGGAAAGTATTCAAGAGTGTACAGAAGAGGAAAAGGATCAATTATTTTAATTAGATTTAATGAATCCCAGGCTTGGATTTTCATAAATGTTTGAGATACCTAAGTAAATGTTAGGCTCTAATTCCCTTAAATGTCACAACTTTTAAGCACAAATTTTGGGAAGGAAAAGTGAGTAGGGGACTTGTTCAGAATTTGAGCTCTCCTGTACACAGCCTGGTTTAGTATAGATTAACAGTAGTATATTACATCTGATCCCACAATGCAATTCTAATAAGACTGTACAAATTTGGGGCTAATGGTAAAAGTGGCTCCAGAATCAATCATGATAGCTCTTGGAGTGATAGCTGAGAGGAAAATGTGTAAACTACTGAAACTGGAATTCTATTTTTGAGAGAAGAGATTTGGGGACTAAATTATCCAATTGAAGAGCCAAACTCAGGCAACACTATGTCAATGAAAAAGTTCAAAAGTCTTAATAGAGTTGTGACCACAAAATTGTTTTTAATCCTGGCTCCATAAATATGCCTACATTTTTCTTTAGAAATGTGGGCTTCACAACTAAGGGTTTGCATGCCTCAATGAAGACTGAAGATCCCACTTGCCACAACTAAGGCCTGGCACAGCCAAATATATATATATATATATATATATATAGTTGTTGTTGTTTATTTTGAGAGAGAAAGAAATGACTGTAGTTAGTTCTGCCTGGTTCTACCCACCATTTCCTCTAGATTCTACCTAAGAAGAATTATACCTATTCCCAACAAAAGAAGATAGGGAAGATAGTTTCTGTCAGTAGAGTAAGTCTGTGGACAAAATATACTATTAAGTATTAAAAAGTCTCTTCTATGAGATTTTTATAAAATACAAAAATCTTTTTTAACAACATGGAGAGTATGTGTGATAAGATAAAAATGAAAACTTACAGGGCTTCCCTCTCTGCCTATGACTAGTAGAATGTCAAATCTAGCAAAGTATAGCAATAAAATTAAAAGGATTGACTGCTGCCACTAATTTAATGAGGGGTGGGGATATAGGAGAAAAGTTTAGAATTATTCACAGGTCTCTAATTTGGTTGGACAAATAATATGGTGAACAAGAAGAGTGAGTGTAATACTGAGATGCCTTTTAGTGAATATGTCCATATACAGTTCAGTATATGCATTTGGAACCTAACAAAGAATCTGTGTTGAGAGATAGAATTGGTGGTTGAAGCCACAGAAATGGAAAGAATCACGGAGACAGAATACATAGATAGTGAACTACAAAGGGCCAATGAGGAAGCCTTGAGGAGCACACATATTTAAGGGGGAGATAAAGAAAAAAAGAGCACACCAAATAAACTAGGAAGATAACACGCTATTGTGTAGTGCTCTTCGGAATGAGTGTGAAAGAAAAAGTCTCCTTGTAATGCAGAGGAAAAGAACCAGTGATGTTTGGAGAGAAATGACAGACAGGTGACACCTTCACCAAATGTTCAAAGTTAACATCCTAGAATGGGACCGGACACACACCCTGAACCTCCTGATGTGCTTCTTTAAGATCACTACAGCATTTCCATGGCGCTCCTGCCAAAAGTTCAGAACCTGTGTCTGATCATGAAGAAACAGACAAATCCAAACAGAAGGACTTTCTTAAAAAAAAAAAAAAAGTTCTGTACTCTAACAGTAGCAATGTCGGTAATGTCGACAGCTCAGGAACTATTCCAGCTTAGATAAGACTAATGCATGAACCTAAATTTCCTCCTACTATAAAGGACACTCTTGGGACAAGTGATGAAATTAGAAGAGAATAAGCAGGTTCAATAATAAAAAAATAAACTAGGAAGAAAACATAGAAAGGATACTTGGAGATGTGGTGTCATGGAGCAACAGAGAACAGGGCTTCACAAAGGAAGTGTTTAAGAATGCCAAATGTTGATGAGGTCAAGTAAGATGTAATGTAAAAAAAAAAAAAAAAAAAAATCACTGAATTTGAGAAGTGGAATTCTATAGGGGATGTGTGCCAAAGTATATTTATTGAAGCAGTGAGAGCCAAAGTCAGATTGCTGTGAACTGGCAAATCACAGACGCAAGAAAGTGGAAATAGTGGAGGCAGATGTGTCAAGCAGGTTGGCTGTGCATTAGAGGAGGTTCGACAGTATTTAAAGGAGTCATGGGATGAAGGAGAGCTCCCTGCTCTCTTTTAAAGGGAACATGGAATTGAGACCTTTTTTTATGGTTAACATTTTGATCATGTTTACAAGTTGGTAAAGTTAAAAGTGAAACTGCAGAAGAGAGGACAGACAACAGAAAATGATCAGGGTTCTGCAAGCGAAAGAAGGGATGGGAAGCAAAGGGACAGATGGAGGTGGTAACTGTAAAGGAGAGGAAGCAAGTTTTGTATACTGTCTCCTGAACTGTGACTAAAACGAAGCAGTTGACTATCAGTGAGCTGTATAGGTGAAAGGGAGGTAAGAAGAGACAAATGACTTGGAGAAGCAAATAAGGTTGCCCCTTCAGACTTAACCAGAAATAAACACGTCTATGAGGGTAAAAATAATCACATTAGCAAGTTTTGACTGAAGTCTAAAGAAAGAAGGGCTCAATCTAGAAGAAGTCAACCCAAAGGACTCAAACCAGACACCAAAGAAAGTATAAAAAGAGTGAAAGATGCAGAAACTGGCCTGGCTCTTTCATAGATCAAGATGTTCAGTCAGGTCCACCCCACAGGTCTATCATTGTAGGAACATAACAGAAGATCCTAGCGCCTTCCAGTAGTCACATATTTCGTTTAACTTCCTTTGTTCTTATTTCATTCTCACGAAGGACCATTTATTGGAGTAGGAAATGACAACCCACTCCAGTATTCTTGACTGGAAAATTCCATGGACTGTAGCCCACCAGGTTCCTCTCCATGGACAGAGGAACCTGGTGGGCTACAGTCCATAGGGTTGCAAAGAGGGAGACACAACTGAGCACGCACACACACATACACACAAAAGGATCATTTGCGAGCACAGCTTGTCTAGGTGGATGTTTGTTCCAGCTTTAGTTAACTTTCTCATTTCAAATGAGTCAGTTAGCATCCTCATTTGAATAACTTAGTCTCTTATGATTTAGTGTGGGTAAACTTCCCTAAGCAAAGTTTACCTGCCAGGCTCCTCTGTCCATGGAATTCTCCAGGCAACAATATTGGAGTGGGTAGCCATTCTCTTCTCCTGGGGATCTTCCTGACCCAGGGATTGAACTGAGCTCTCCTGCATTACAGGCAGATTCTTTACCATCTGAACCACTAGGGAAGCCTCTAAGTGAACTAACATCTAAATTTTCAACCTGCATGTTTGACATCTGACAGATGCTAGATTCTGGTGAATATAATCTTCTTGTGAGGCTTCCTAATAACAGTTGGTCCAAGTTTCCTGCAGGCATCTTAGTCCAGAGACTGAGTTAAATTTTCCTTATTCCAATTCTGTTTGGAAAAGTATCCTGTATATGTATATCTAGCTTCTGTGTCCTACCTTAGCCAAGAGAGGTAGTTTAGAATAGTGATCATTATGAGTTTTGAAAATAGACCAGCTGAAATAGAATCCAGACTGTTCTACTTCAGACAAGTTAATTAACTTCTTGCTATCTCAATTTCCTCATCTTGAAAGTGGGTATAATTGATGCTATTGTTTAAGCAATAATATTTTGTTTTATTTTTGGAGAATAAAGCATATAAAACTCAGTATAATTTTTGGCATTCTGTAAGTACTTAAGTAGTAACTATTAATATTAGTACTGTACCAAATTGGCCATTCCTCCCAAATCATAAACTATGTCCCTCCTTTCTTTATTCAGTAAATATTTCTCTTTCCATAAATAAATGGAGGATTATGCTTAAACTTCACAGTGATTGATGCCAAAAAAGTGATGCCATAAGATTCCTCCCCGAAGAACTTACTACTGGTTGGAAAAAAGAGGATGATGAGAAAACTATCAGTCAAGACACAATAGGGCCTGTCCTCTAATGCCATACTAAGTAACTCAGTCACCCAAACAAGAAAACCAAGTTTTTGTGACTTGTTGTCCTCTCCCTATTCCCTACACCCAGATCACCAAATTGTTTTAATGTGAATGTGGAGGGATATCATTTGGCAGCCTGTTCAATGAATCTCTCTGAGATATTCTTTATTTACCTGCAGTATCATCAGGCACCCAAGATCTTTTCACCCTTCTGATCTGTCTGTGATCCTGTGTGTGTAGCCCTTTACCCTTACACTTTTGGCCTCATGATCACAAGATGGGTGTTCCAAGCTATAATAGCCACAGTCCAGGCAAAAAGGAGGAAGGAAAAAGGCATGGGCCTTTCTGAGTGGACTTTGTCCTTGTGAACAAGAAAGGGAAGCTTTTCACAGGGACATAATCTGCATCTCATTGACCAAAAAACCATATATCCTGTAGCTGCAAAGGAGGCTGAGCTATTAACTGTGTCACTAACAGTCTCGTTGCTACTTTAGACAAACTGATTCTATTAGAAAAAGAGATGTGTGGGGAAAGTGCCATGGGGTTACTCAACATGCTTGCCACACTTGGTGGTTTAATCCTAAAGGAAATTTTCTCAACTTGGTCTTTAATTACAGTACTTCCATTTCCATTGTAATGTAAATACTCGATAGTTTTTCTTTGTTTATTATTACTGAGATTATAATCCTAGTTCAATATTTATGTTCCTTAGTAAACACAATTACAACTTACATTTTATAAGCAGATATCAATTTAGAAAAAAGTCTAATATTTTAAAATTTCTACTTTCCTATTTTACTACCTGATACCACTTTGTTTAACCTGCGTTTTACTGTGAACCTTCCTATATATCTTGATGATAGAGATTAAGTAGATTTTTTAAACTATTAGAATATCATTCTTTTAAGTAATGTTTTGATGTCTTGAAGAATCAAAAGTATTGAGTTTGATTACCTAGAGACTTCTTTCAGCATTCTTTGTCTATAAGAGTACTTTGTCCAGCCTTTATTGGCTAGAAAAAATTAAAATTATGTGAATTTATAAACCCATCATTCTAATAATTACCATTTCTATTAGAATTTGATCTAAGATATTGGCTGTATTTTTAAACCAAGTGTTAAAGGGTGTCAGTAATTTCTTTTTAAATATGAAAGTTTGATTAATACCTTTCTCAGTTCAGTTAGTTTTTTTTTAATCCAACATTTTCCAGTTGTCACACATACCATCCCCTGTAAAAGATATTGACTGGCCAAAGGGACTGACTCTTAGAAAACAAATTTAAGCATAGATCCAGCATGTAGGGACATTTAAATCTCTAGTACAAAGTTAAGTCATTAGGGTAATAGTAATTTTTTAAAAAGACCTTTATACAGATTATCCTTGACTTATGCTGGTTTGACCTAAAGAGTTTTAGACTTTATGATGGTACAAAAAGTATATAAATTCAGTATAAACTGTACCTTGAATTTTGAATATTTATCTTTTCCCCAAGCTAGTAATACTCTCTGGTGATGCTGGGTGAATGACTGAGCCCATGTATTTATTTACACACATGACCATGAGTGCAAATAACCAATGCACTTACAACCACTCTGTTTTTCATTTTCAGTGCAGTATTCAATAAAGTACATGAGATATTTGACACTTAATTATAAAATAGTTTTTGTGCTATATGATTTTGCCCAACTGTAGGCTGGGAAGTGTTCTGAGTACATTTAAGGTAGGATAGGCTTAGCTATGGTATTTGGTAGGTGAGGTTTATTATTTTCTCTTTAATGATACTTTCATCTTACAGTAGATCTATCCTGATGTAACCCCATTATAAGTCAAGGAAGACCTGTACTGAAAATGCCCAACCATATTCATCTGCCATAGCCACATCCATTTGTTCTAAAGTCCTTAAGCTTTTTATCATAGAAGGTAGATCCAATTATCAACCCAATATCCAAGAGGAATAACGTTACAAAGGAGATACAACTAGAGTTATAAAAGCACAGCTTCAGTGACTGTGAATTTGGAAGCTTCTTTTGAACCAAAGAGTTATTTGCATGCTGTGTGCTAAGTCACTTCCATCATGTCCAACTCTTTGGGACCCCATGGACTATAGCCTACCAGGTTCCTCTGTCCATGGAATTCTCCAAGCAAGGATACTGGAGTGAGTTGTCAAGCCAGCCTCCAGGTGATCTTCATGACCTAGGGTTCAAACTAGCATCTCCTGCAGTTCCTGCATTGCAGGCAGATTCTTTACTGCTGAGCCACAAGGGAAGCCCCACCTTTCCTTCAAGTTGTTTAGTTGAATTGTTCTGGCAAAGGAGAGGTTACCACTGCAATCAGTCTGACTTCTAAAATTATACTCTCCTAACAGACAAAGCATCAATCAACACTTCACAGGGTTAACTGTGGAATTGTGAAAAACAGAAAGAAGCAAGCATTATTAATAGTAGCCCGAATAGACACTAACCCTGATGCCCACTAATAACAAAAAGGAAAAATACATTTCAGAGTATTAGTAAAATGCATGCAGAAATGCAAATAAACCATAGCTACATGCAAAAACATGAATGACTCTCAAAAACAATATTGAAATGAGGAAGAGAGACACAAAGAAATGCTTGTTATTATGATTCCATCCATATAAAATTCAGAAAGAGATGTTACATGCTACAATAGTGGGGACTTTGGGGATCCTGGCAATGTTTTGTTTTGCTTTGTTTTTTCTGTTAACTTAATCTGAGTGTTGACTACATAAGTGCTTCCATTTTGTGAAAATTCATAGTTTTCTATGTGATTTATATGCTTTTCTATATGTATGCTATATTTCAGTATTCTTTAATGGCAAAACTATCATCTGTGGCATCAGGATTAAGAGTTGGTGGCAATATTTCCATAGGAAAGAGGGGACTGTGATTGGGATGGGGCATAACTGGGTTTTAGGGGAAGCTGATGATAATCTATTTCTCGATCTGGGAGGTGATTAAATAGATGTGTTCACTTTGTGAATACTTTGTGAGCCTTCAGAATCTACACACTTTTCTGTCTGGTGCTGGTGCTCAGTTGCTCAGCCGTGTCCAACTCTTTGAGACCCCAGGGACTGTTGGCCCACCAGGCTCCTCTGTCCATAGAAATTTATGGCATTAAGCCAGTGATAATTTGTCATTTCTATAGCAATTATTCTACCTAACTAACCAAGACAACCAACTGGTACATCAAAAATTATTTCAAGGGATTATTAAATATATAAGGTTTATGCTTAGATATTAATGCAATTTTGTCCTCAATTTGTCACAAAATACAAATTCAGGAAATACCATTGTAATCTATAATTTAAATCAGCATTTAAAGAGAATTTAAACTATAAAAGTATGATTCCAATTAGTAAAATACCATAACCCAAAGAGATCATAATAATACGTTCATTAAAGTGAAGTGAAGTCGCTCAGTCGTGTCTGACCCTTTGTGACCCCATGGACTGTAGCCTACCAGGCTTCTCTGTCCATGGGATTCTCCAGGCAAGAGTGGGTTGCCATTTCCTTCTCCAGGGGATCTTCCCAACTCAGGGATGGAACCCAGGTCTCCCGCATTGCGGGCAGTTGCTTTAATCTCTGAGCCACCAAGTACACAGTTATTTTCCTGGAATCCAAAATCACTGCAGACAGTGAAAGCAGCCATGAAATTAAAAGACTTCTGCTCCTTGGAAGGAAAGCTAAGATAGATGTGAACAATGCATTGGAATGCAGAGACACCACTTTGCTGACAGAGGTCCGTATTGTCAAAACTATGCTTTTTCCAGCAATCACATGGATGTGAGAGCTGGTCCATAAAGAAGGCAGAGCACTGAAGAATTGATGCTTTCGATGTGGTACTGGAGAAGACTCTTGCGAGTCCCTTGGACTGCAAGGAGATCCAACCAGGAAATCAACCCTGGATATTCACTGGAAGGACTGCTGCTGAAGCTGACGCTCCAATACTTTGGCCACCTGATGGGAAGAACCAACTCACTGGAAAAGAGCCTTATGCTGGGAAAGATTGAGGGCAAAAGGGAAAGGGGACAGCAGAGGATGAGTGGTTAGATGGCATCACCGATTTAATGGACGTGAATTTGAGCAAACTTCAGGAGGAAGTGAAGGGCAAGGGAGCCTGGTGTGCTACCATCCATGGGGTCACAAAGAATTGAACACAGTTTAGTAAATAAACAACAAAAAGAGGACAATCATTCTCCCAAATTAACATTTAATTGGTGGAATTCAAGGACATAGTAGACTGATTAACAACAACAAATAAAATATTGTCCTGTAAGCATAGATTTTAATTTATGGCTTTCTTTTTTAAGTTATTAGCATTTTCTCTCCATCGTATTTATTTTCTCACTAAATTATGATATTACATATTGACAGTGGTGTAGAGGTAAAGAACTCACCTGCCAGTGTAGGAGATGTGTGAGCTGTGGATTTGATGCCTGGGTCGGGAAGATCCCCTGCAGAAGGTCATGGCAACCCACTCCAATATTCTTGCCTGGAGAATCCCATGGTCAGAGGAGCCTGGTGGGCTACAGTCCATGGTGTCGCAAAGAGTCAGACATGACTGAAGTGACTTAGCACACATGGGAGGTAAAAGAGAATAACTGTTACTAGAATAATCTAAATTTCCTCAAAACATGTATCGCCATTTAAAAAATATTTATTAGGTGCCTACTTGTGAGTCATGAAGGGTTGTTTATTATGTACACACTTAATAAACAAGATAGGGATTTAAAATGTAGCATTCATTACATTTTTAATTTGATTAATAGTTCCTCCAGAGATCTCAGTAGAATTCTAAGGATATACACTAAAATTTATTATTTGAATAGCAAACATACTTTATTGACCTAGCGATGGCAATTCAGTTACTGAAATTAAATTGCACTAATTCTGTGAAAATAACAAAATTTAAATATGCCAATATGAGATTCTTTCTTAGAACTTAAGTTTGATTATTTTGGTGAAATACGTTGTAAAGTAGAAGGTGTATAATCCTAAGGAAATGAAAGTTTCTTAGAGTTCAGTTGCAAAGGTTTCATCTTCTCAACTTACCTGGAAACATGTTAGCAAGAAAAATGTATATTCCTTTCCCTTATGTGATATTGTTTGAGTTAACTCTGTTTCTTTACTCCCTCTAAAAGACAGATGGGGACCTGATGTTATTAATAAGTTGTTATACCTTTAGAAGGATAAAAATTCATCCTAAATCTTTATTTCTCACATTCAGTAGGTGCAATGTTGAAGGCAGAGTCAAGGAAGAAATCAAACTAAAAATGAGAATGGTCTTACTAGTTGAGAAGTGACTTGTTGTCTACCTTGGGCCTTGACAGAATAACAGAAATTCTCTGTTTATAGATGCAGGCAGGATTTGTGCTGAACCTTCTTCTCTATGTGCTGTGCTTAGTCATGCAGTCATGTCTGATTCTTTGCGACCCCATGGCTGTAGCCCACCAGGCTCCTCTGTCCACGGGGATACTCCAGGCAGGAATGCTAGAGTGGGTTACCATGCCCTCCTCCGGGGATCTTCCCAAACCAGGAATCGAACCCAGGTCTCCTACACTGGAGCCAGATTCTTTACCATCTGAGCCACCAGCTATACAATGCAGGAAATTAAACACTCACGTTACTAGTATTCTCTTTGATCAAATCTAAACCCACGCAGTTCTCCCAATTGTTTGTAACTGAAGGTTATCTGACTCAAGAACCTTCATGTCAAACTAGATCTATAGTAGAAGCCATGGGGTCTGGACAAGAGCAGAAAATTACTCTTTAGGGAAATATATTTGGGGGATAAAGCACATGGAAGGTAAAATACCCACTGAGGTGCAAATCTATTTCCAAACAAGTGTAGAAAACATCAGTGGTTTAGATAGACTCATTGGCAAGATATTTCCTCTCAGTGATCTGTGACTGGGTCTTTAGATTACTTAGTACAGGCTTTTAAAATTGACAAGTATTTTGTAGCTAATCTCAATAAAATGAAATTGATCCCAGTGTAACTCTTTTTAATGTTGCCATAACTTTATAGTGAAGAGACAGTGAATCTGAATCAAACAGATGGCTAATTAAGTACAGTTTCTATGGAGAATGAAGTTCAAAGACTGTTCTTCAGAAAACAAACCACTTAATCAGCTGGTCCTCTGAGTGCATTATTATGCTATGCAGTTAATACCCATATTTTACACGATATTCTATGTGATATTGATTCAGATTATCCCCAGATTATCCACCAGTTGCCTCTCACTGCCTTTATTACTACCAAGCCACTATCATCTCTTACATGAGTTGCTGCAAAAGCCTCCTTTACTCTGCTTTTCCCCCTTTTCTGTCTCAAAGTCTCATCCCAGTACTAGTGAGAGAAGAGTGCTTCTAAATACAAGCCAGAAGAGGTCACGCCTCAAACACTGCAATGGCTCCCATTTCACTGACAGACTTAAAGCCAAAGTCCTTACAGGGGCTGACTTGTCAGTGGTTTGGGTTCTCTAAAGGCAGAGCCTGAGATGAAGATTCCTGGAAAAGCGATGTGCTGAAGGTGTAATTCCTGGTGCAGCCTGGATGAGAGTGAAGCAGAATGGAGAAAGAGAAAGAGCTGAGAAAGGATATAATCTCAGGCAAAGTCCACCTTGACCTGAGCCAAAGCAACAGGACTCTGGTGCCCAAATGGATCACAGAGTGAGTCCCTCTTAAGGCAAGGAGATCAGTTTTGGAAATATTCATATCTATCAACACATTGTCCACTGTCTGTGTGCAAGGGGGTCGACCTCCCACCACGTTTGGCTCCTGTCAGCTGAGCCCTCATAGCAGCACCTATGCCTGTTAAAGGAGGCTGAGGGCAGGCTGCAGAGCATCCACTACACTGACCCACGGGGCCCCAGAGGCTGTGGTTTCCGGTACCTCTGTGGCCTCACTACCTGTCACTGTCCAGCTCTCCCACTCCACCCCAGCCACTTTAGCTCCAGTGCTGGTTCTGAGCTCACAGGTAGGGTTTTGCAGCTTGCTCCCTCACTTCCTACTGAAGTCAGGAAGTTGGAAATTTGAGGAGAGAAAAAAGGTGTAAAGTGGCTATTTACATTGTGGGAAAGTGAACAATTAAAGAAATGTCAAAGCAAATGAGAACCTTCTTGCTTTGCTGAAAGTGTAAAAAATGCAGCTATTCTGGCAGCATGAAATGAAATAGCTACTACATTCTTGGCAATGTACTCCAAAGAATCTTTTACACAGACACAGAAAGAGACAAGGGCAAGACTCAGCATCCCTGCGTTGTTTTCACATTAGCAATGTGGCACCAAATTGGGCAAAGGGGAGATAAAATGCCAGAAATGCAGTCAGCAGTCAAGAGAATGAATGAATTCTACACATCACTAAAACTAGATGTCTAAAACATAACTCTGATTCTAAAGCTGAAGAAGCAGAATGAGAAGTATAATACAATTCAATTTCTATAAATTAAAAACATATAAAAATACTATATATTGTTTTCAATACTTGTGTATTAAAGTTGACCTAAGTGGTAAAGAAAGAATGGTTAAGATGGGAGATGGAGACAAATACTGAAAATAAATCAATAACAGTTTGCAATAACTGATTAATCCTTTGCATATCCAAGGCCCTCCCAACAACAACAACCATAAAAACAGAAGACCTGATACAGAAGATAAAATACTTCGGTGTGCATATTATTTATAGAAAGGAGAATCAATTTATAATCATCTGATGGAAATCTCAGAGGTGGGTTATCCAGTGAGCAAGAAAGGATGAAAAGAAACTACTTACAGAATCCATTGTCATTAACTTGTGATTTGTGAGAAGTCATTGATAATAAATTTGTTTAGTGTGTCATAACTTAGAGCTTTTTTTCTTAAGGTTCATTACAACTTTTATTCCTGTCCATTTTCATCATTAAGTTTTGAGTATCTTATCCATCTACAATGAGTGTTTTGGGAAAGCTAATCTTCAAGATTTGGGAAACATAATTCTACAGTTTTCTCCCAATTACCTTTGCCCTGTTCCTCTTTGTGTTCAGAGCAGAATTTCTCAAGAAATTCTATTGCCGTTTTTTGCTGGATAACTCTTGTGTATATGTGAGGCATGGCAGTGGGGAGTGGCTATCCTAGACATTTTTTTTTTTCACTTAAAAAAACTTTATATTTGAGTAAAATTAATTTAAAATGTTGTATTAGTTTCAGGTGTACAGCAAAGCAATTTAGTTACATATTTACATATATTCAGACTTCCCTGCTGGCTCAGACAGCAAAGAATCTGCCTGCAATGCAGGAGACCTAGGTTCAATCCCTGGGTCAGGAAGATCCCCTGGAGAAGGGAATGACATCCCACTCCAGTATTCTTGCCTGGAGAATTCCATGGACAGAAGAGCCTGGTGGGCTTGAGTTCATGTGGTCACACATGGGCAAACACCAAACACACATGTTCACACAAAGTCAGACACAACTGGGTAACTAACACAAAGCCAATACATGTATCCTTTCTTTTTCAGATCCTTTTCTCATATAAGTTATTACAGAATATTGAGTAGAATTCTTTGTGCTATACAGTAGGTCCTTGTTGATTGTTTATTTCCTTTATAGCAGTGTGTATAAATCCCAGCCTCCTAATTTATCCCTCCCCCACCAACCTTTTGACACTTCCTTTCAAAATAAATTTGTTTAGGGATTTCCCTGGTGGTCCAGTGATTGAAAATCTTGCCTTCCAGTTCAGCAGGAGTGTTTTCAGTCCCTGCTCTGGGAACCAAGACCCCATCCAGGACATTTTAGAATGTTTAACGGTATCCCTGGTCCCTACTTAGGGATGTACTCAGCACTACTTCCCTAGTTGTTACAGCCAAAAATATCAAGCCTGCTAGGCTCCTCTGTCCAGGAATTCTCTAGGCAAGAATACTGGAGTGGGTTGCCATTCCCTTCTCCAGGGGATTTTTCCAATCCAGGGATCAAACCCAGGTCTCTTGAATTGCAGGCAGATTCTTTACCATCTAAGCCAGCAGGAAACGTACCTCACCACCCCCGGCTAAAAAACAAAATGTCTTCAGGTGTTGCCAATATCTCCCGAGAGTTTAGTAGAAAGCTAAACCAAAGGTTAGGTAATTCATAAGAAGTTGATCAGATTTATTGTGATACATAAAAGCCTCCACACACTAACTGTGGATACCAGTGCATGCCTGATCCCAAAGAGAATATGTATGAGTGTACAGTTAATAGAAATACATGCCCTGAATGTCTGTAGACACATTTTCAAAACGTACTTAAATATTTCAATTTTTAGGTTGAGCCGCATGAAATTCCAATATTCAACCAACATGGCAATTTTGCATGGTTCTACCTACTAATTACCAAAATCTGCTATTATTTGTTTCCCCTACTAGAACTTATGGTCCCTGAGGGTTCTTTGATGTATCCCTTGCTGGTTACTAACACAGTGTCAAACACAATGTGCATTCTGTAAACACTAACCATAGCATGAACAAATGTGTTAATTAATATACATAAATATAATTACACATGTAATTGGAGTATAGGGCTGTAAGAAACTAATAGCAAAATATGTCCCTTGCTTTATTGACTTGGAAAATTTTTGTAACTCCTCAAAGTATTCTTTGTATAATTTCATCCCATCCTCAAAATATTCTTCACATAATTTTAATCATCTCATGCATCTCTAAGCCTACATAACAGTTCCAGGCTTTGGAGTGAGATATCCCAGTTTGAATCCCAGAAGCATTACATACCAGCTATATGATCTTTCTGTAAATGTTTACAATACTTACTTCAGTGGATTGTTCTGAAGGTTAAATATAACAGCATATGCAAAACAACCATTACAGTATCAGCTCCCAGCTGGCATTCAATACATGAGAAATTTTTGTTTTTCCCCATTTAACTACTCTTACTGATTGAATGAAATCTGATTTTCTTTTGTATTTTTGTTTCTTTTTGTTTTTGATATTTCTTCTCTGCTTGGACTACATTTTCCAGGAAGATTTATTCAAGTAAAGTAGGAGTTCAGGGACTCTGTTCTATTTGCATATTTCATTTCTCAAGCTAAAAATAAATTTCCATTAACTACACATACAGGTATAAATTTAATTACATTCTGTATTTGGTAGATGCACAGAATTTTATGGTATACTTATTATTAGAATTTAACATCATGACCTCCCACTATAACTGTATTCCTTAAAGAATTTAATATTGAATTTCATTTTCTTTTATCTTATACAAATAAGAAGGATAATTATATTGCAAATGTATAATTGTTAAAAGATATCATGAGATGTATTTAACCGTTTTCTATTTAAGTTAAATTATACATCCTAAACACTGTAGTTTAAAAGTACTTATCTTTTCAACTAAACATATTTTCCGTTCTAAAAAGCCTTAAAAACAAGATTGTATAAAGATCTCCTGAAAAGATTACACATTGTGTGCAGACCAAATATTGTATTTCTAGAGTTTTATTTTTAGAAGAATCATTTATTTAACAACTGATTTGCAAAAATGTTTCATTAGCCTTTGGCTACAAAATAAATTGCATTCTTCCTTTATCATTTTCTAACTTATCAGTAGATTCAAAGTCTGCCCCTACCAAATACCTCCCTTTACTACCAGAAATATTTACCAGGAATATAGCAAAATTCACTTTATCAGTTTTAAAATATATTTCATATAGCAAGTAAGAGACCCATTAAAAATTAATTTGAAAACATAAAACATAACACAAAAGAATAAAACAATCATCATTATCAAGAGGGTTTTTTTTTAATATAAACTAGTTTCTAGAAAGAACCCCAGAAACCCACTCTAATTTTACTCGGTTTGTCTCAGTGTACAATTCTAGGGGATAAACTTGGCTTGTTTGTGTGTGCCAATCTAACCACGCACACCTTACAGACAGATGTAAAATGAAAGGTAGAGGACTCCTTGGTAAGTAGCAGTGCACTGATACTTCTCTTGTGCACATAACCAAGATGCTTGTATGCACACATACAAACACACACACACACACACACACACACACCCCAACACCGTTTTCCCAGCTTAGAAATATTGAGTATGCCATGCTTCCCCTCTCTGACCTTTTCCCCATCTCCTTCCACTTTCCATGCTTTCTTCTTTTTCCCCTTGTTCCCTTATTTATCATTATATTGTTATCGTCAAGTTCCCCTACTCCTATAAAGGTACCACCTCCAAGAAGGTGCCTTGTGAGAAGGCATCTTCAAATCCCTCTTTCTCCAAGAAGATTTGAGAGTTTCCCTTGCTTTAGTCCTTCATTGATTTGGCAGCTCTGGGTACCTTCTAAATGCCAGGTACAGGAGAAGCAGAGATGAACGGATCTGAATTAGCCGCATCTGGCTCTCGTCAAGCTATTAATAATTAAGGCCCCACAGAGGTCATATTCTATATATTCTCTGTTCACATACTTCTCATAAAAGCGAATGTATTTACTCTCATTTGAGAAATAGGATGCCATTTCATAGGAGTTTAACAATTTTTCCCATGTCATCCAGCTGCTAAGTAGAAGAGCTGAATTAACCCAAATTCCCAGACCCAAGGTCTTTGTGCCACACTGCTGATTGCTCTGACCGGCTGCCTCTCCCAAATGATAAAAGTAATTAAAACATATTATCTAGCAGTATGTATCTGCCACAGCAAGGGAAAGCTATATTAGACATTCTTGTTCTAGCATCTAACAGTTAAACAAAAAACTAAAAGTGACTTAATTAAACTAATGAGCACACTGGAGGAATGCCAAATATGCTTAGATTTGAAGAGGTTTGCAGAAGGAAGACACTTATTTATTGCATAACTAAGAATTCTTGACTCCTATCCTTCACCTAATCCTCAAATGTTGTATCTCAAGGTGCCAACTTGGACGCCTTTGCTCTCCAAAACCCTCAGTCTGAACGACCATGTCTATCTCCATGGTGTGCCATGTGTAACATAACCCCCAAAGAAACTTACAAACTAGAAGTGAAGGAGTAATATACCACAATAAATACACTACAAGGCAAAAGTCAGCCAGCACTATAAGAGAGGTGAAATAAGATCAATTGTATATTCCAAGGAGGGAGAGAACACATTCAGTATTTTCTTCTAAGAGAAAAGACAAAGAGTATATGGACAGTTGATACAAGTGTCTTTTGTACTAGGCCTAGGAGAGTGGGCAAGATTGAGCCAGGTGGCAAAGGATTCTAAGTAGAGAATTAAATAGTAAAAAGACATCAAGGGAGAAAAACTGCAAAGAATGTACCAGCAACATGACTTCGTTTTCACAGGTTCACACAGGTCACATACAAGAAAGTACTAGGAGGTAAGAATGGAGATATAGAAACGATATTGTAAAGCACCTTGAATTCCAAACTAAAACATTTCTATTTTCCTTTAGTAAGAAATATGGATCCTTAGAATATTACTAAGAATGTGTGAGTAGATCAGGACTGTACCTTAAAAAACTAAATGTATTAAATAACACCATCCTTAAAGGGTCCAAAATAGAAATACCACTGACCCTTAAACAACTACAGGGTTAATTCAAATATAGTTTAGAGTTGGCCCTCCATTTTCAATTTCTCTACATCGTCAGATTCAACAAGCCACAAATGGTGTCTTGTAGTACTATAATATTTGCTATTGAAAATGCCTACTTATAACTGGACTTGTGCAGTTCAGACTCAGGTTGTTCAAGGGTCAATTGTACAAGGAGGATTTTATTCTAGAAACACAGTCATAGGATAAGGAAACAATTGGTTGAATAGGAAGAGGATATGGGAGAATCTAAACTCTTAAGCCTTGGTGACCGGATACTATGTCAATACTAGCGATGATAAAGTAAATAGGAAGCCACTTTCTTTCTTTTAATGCCTTCCCTTTTGGTAACCATAAGCTTGTTTCCTATGTCTCTGAGTTTATTTCTGTTTTGTAGTAATCTAAAAAGTGATACAAGTGAACTTATTTGATCCACAAATAAGTGATATCATATGATATTTGTCTGTCACTGTATGACTTAATTTAGTATTATAATCTCTTGGTCCGTCCATGTTGCCGCAAATGGCATTATTTCATTTTTATGGTTGAGTAATATTCCATAGTCCACATAACACCATATCTTCTTTATCCATTCATCTGTCAATGATATTTAGGTTGCTTCCATGTCTTGGCTATTGTAAATATTGCTGCTAGGAACATTGGAGTACATGTATCTTTTAAAATTAAAGTTTATAAAATATATCTTTTTCAGATACATGCCCAGGAATAGGATTGCTGGATCATATGGTAACTCTATTGTTAGTTTTTAAAGGAACCTCCATACGGTTCTCCATAGTGGCTGCACTAATTTACATTCCCACCAACAGTGTAGAAATGTTTTTGTTTTTCTCTTTTCTCCACACCCTTCCAGCATTTGCTATTTGTAGACGTTTTGATGATGGGCATTCTGACCAGAGTGAAGCGATACCTCATTATAGTTTTGATTTGCACTTCTGTAATAATTAGCAGCATTAAGCATCTTTTCATGTGCCAGTTTGTCATCTGTATGTCTTCTTTGGAGAAAAATCTATGTAAGTCTTCTGTTCATTCTTTGATTAGGTTATTTGTTTTTTAATACTGAGCAAAATAAGCTGTTTCTATGTTTTAGAAATTAATCCCTTGTCAGTCACATCATTTGAAAATATTTTCTCTTATTCTGTAGGTTGTATTTTCACTTTGTTTATGGTTTCCTTTGCTGTGCAAAAGCTCTTAAGTTTGATTAGGTCCCATTTGTTTATTTTTGCTTTTATTTCCATTACTCTAGGAGATAGAGCCAAAATATCACTGTGATTTGTATCAGAATGTTCTTCCTGTGTTTTCCCCTAGGAGTTTTATAGCATCTGGTCTTACATTTAGGTCTTTAACATATTTTGAGTTTATTTTGTGTACAGTGTTAGAGATGTTCTAATTTCACTCTTTTCCATGTAGCTAGCCAATTTTCCCAAGACCACTAATTGAAGAAACTGTCTTTTCTCCTTTATATATTCTTGCCTCCTTTGTCCAAGATTCATTGGCTATGGGTGTGTAGGGTTGGTTTCTGTGTTCTCTATTCTCGTCCATTGTTCCATATGCCTGTTTTTGTGCCAATATCATGCTGTTTTGGTTAATGTAGCTTTGTAGAATTGTCTGAAGTCTGGGAAGGTTATGTCTCTAGCTTTGCTCTTTTCCCTCAGAATTCCCTTTGCAATTCTGGGTCTTTTGTGGTTCCATATAAATTTTAGGATTATTTGGCCTAATTCTGTGAAAAATGTCATGGGTAAGGCTTGAGTTAAACCTGTAGATTGCAGAAGCCACTTTCTTGGGTACAGTGGAAGACTACTTTGAGTTATATTTACTATATAGTACCCATAAACATTCTAGATAGAGATATAATATTTGGAATCATCAGTATAGATAATTCTTTGCCTCTCCGAGGCAGGGAGTATGTAAACAGGTAAAGACAGTAAGGGCAGAATCTTGAACAAAACAGATGACAGAGAATGCCCTGTCAAGAGCATTGTGCAGAGCTACACAATCCAATTCAGCAGCCTCTAATCAACATGCATTTCAAACACTTGAAATGTGACCTGTCTAAATTATGTGCTGTAAAATATATACCAGATTTCCAAGAGTATGAAAAAACTGGCTTTTAGAGGAAGGAGACTGTCTTCCATCCAGTGTTACATAGCATATAAAAAAACTATACATAGCTGAGCACAAAACAAAGAAACAAAAAAAAAAAAAACAAAGAGCTTTTTAACGACCCGTATTTGTTTACCTGGATTGTGACATGTAGGAGAAGGGGAAACAATATTATCTAACTAGAAAAGATAAGTTAGCTTTCTGAGAACCACTTCCCCCCAACAACACATATATATGTATATAATTGGACTTCAATAAATATATAAGTGGATGTGTGTACATGCTAAGTCGCTTTGGTCATGTCTGACTCTTTGCAGCCATATGAACTGTAGCCTGCCAGGCTCTTCTGTCCATGGAATTCTCCAGGAAATTTCCTTCAGGAGATGTTTCCAACCCAGGGATCGAACCAGTATCTCTTAGGTCTCCTGCATTGGCAGGCAAGTTCTTTGCCACTAGCATCACCTAGGAAGCCCATGTAAGTGGATAAATGAACTTTAATAAATAATTCAGATTCCTGGGATAGAATAGATGCCATGCTCAAATAGGAAATTGAAGAGTTTAATAAAATAGCTATTTATAAATATGAAAGTGGAGCAAAAGTGAACAAGGAATGACAACACTGGGGAGCTACTGCCACCCCTAGGCCTAAGAGATGGGGGAAGAAGCAGTTGCTGGAATTTGGGACATAGTGGATTCCCTTATAGGAGCCATGGTCCAAGTTGGGTAGATGCAGCCAAATAAAAATGCCCTCAAAGGAGGAAGCCAGTACAGTTATTACTCTGGCTTCTCTTCCCATCAGCTGCTGATCTCCTGCCAGAGCCTCCCATTGGCTGACACAAACCCAAACAGGAAGGCAAAGGAGATCCTTGATGCAGTCCTCCCAGACCAACCCCCAAACGGTCAAGTGGAGAGTAGATCTATAGAGGCAATCACAAATTAGAGATTTTATTATGATTTTCAATCCAGCCAGAGATACTTTTCTTTTTTCTAAGGAACATTCATCATCTTGTCCTCATCATCATTCAAATAGTGAGAAAAACTTAATAACCTAGACAGTGTCGTAGGCACTGGGGATACAATCATAAGCAAAAAGACTTAGGCTAAATCCCTGTCTTGAATGAGCAGATAGCTTCATGGGGAAAGAGATTCATCCCAGAGTTCCATAGATATCCTTTTGTAGAGAGAAAACCATGGTCTTTAGAATCAAACCAAAACAGTGTTTGATGACTAACCCATGTCCACTGAGCCTCAGCTTCATCTAATAAAAGTGAATTGTAATTCCTGGGTTTTTTAGGGTTCATGTGTAATTTAAAAACCAAGTACCAGTTCAGTCGCTCAGTCATGTCCTACTCTTTGCAACCCCTTGGACTGCGGCACGCCAGACTTCCCTGTCCATCACCAACTCCCAGAGCTTATTCAAAGGCATGTCCATTGAGTCGGTGATGCCATCCAAACATCTCATCCTCTGTCATCTCCTTCTCCTCCTGTCTTAAATCTTTCTGAGCATCAGGGTCTTTTCAGTGAGTCAGCTCTTCACATCAGGTGGCCAAAGTATTGGAGTTTCAGCTTCAGCATCAGTCCTTTCAATCAATATTCAGAGCTGATTTCCTGTAGGATTGACTGGTTTGACCTCTTCACAGTCCAAGGGACTCTCAAGAGTCTTTGCCAACACCACAGTTCAAAAGCATCAATTGTTTGGTGCTAAGCTTTCTTTATAGTCAACTCCCACATCCATACATGACTACTGGAAAAACCATAGCTTTGACTAGATGGACATTTGTCAGCAAAATAATGTCTCTGCTTTTTTAATATGCTGTCTAGGTTGGTCATGGCTTTTCTTATAAGGACCAAGAGTCTTTTAATTTCATGGCTGCAGTCACCATCTGCCATGATTTTGGACCTCCCCCGACCCCCTGCCACCACCAAAATAAATTCTCTCACTGTTTCCATTGTTTCCCCATCCATTTGCCATGAAGTGATAGGACCAGATGCCTTGATCTTCATTTTTTGAATGTTGAGTTTTAAACCAGCTCTTTCACTCTCCTCTTTCACTTTCATCAAGAGGTTCTTTAGTTCTTCTTCACTTTCTGCTAAAAAAAAAGTGGTGTCATCTGTGTATCTGAGGTTATTGATATTTCTCTCAGCAATCTTGATTCCAGCTTGCACTTCATCCATCCTGGCATTTCACATGATGTACTCTGCATATTCCCTTCTCCAGTGGACCACATTTTGTCAGAACTCTCCACCATGACCCATCTGTCTTGGGTGGCCCTACACAACACAGCTCATAGTTTCATTGAGTTAGATAAGGCCATGGTCCATGTGATTAGATTGGTCATCTATTTCCGCTTTATTGACTATGCCAAAGCTTTTGACTGTGTGGATCACCACAAACTGTGGAAAATTCTGGAAGAGATGGGAATACCAGACCACTTGACCTGCCTCTTGAGAAACCTGTATGCAGGTCAGGAAGCAACAATTAGAACTGGACATGGAACAACAGACTGGTTCCAAATAGGAAAAGGAGTATGTCAAGGCTGTATATTGTCACCCTGCTTATTTAACTTATGTGCAGAGTACATCATGAGAAACACTGGGCTGGAGGAAGCACAAGCTGGAATCAAGATTGCCGGGAGAAATATCAATAACCTCAGATATGCAGGTGAGACCACCCTTACAGCACAAAGCGAAGAACTAAAGAGCCTCTTGATGAAAGTGAAAGAGGAGAGCAAAAAAGTTGACTTAAAGCTCAACATTCAGAAAACTAAGCATTTTGGGGGGCTCCAAAATCACTGCAGATGGTTACTGCAGCCATGAAATTAAAAGACTCTTGCTCCTTGGAAGAGAAGTTATGACCAACCTAGACAGTATATTAAAAAGCAGAGACATTACTTTGCCAACAAAGGTCTGTCCAGTCAAGGCTATGGTTTTTCCTGTAGTCATGTATGGATGTGAGAATTGGACTATAAAGAAAGCTGAGTGCCAAAGAATTGATGTGTTTGAACTCTTGAGGGTCCTCTGGAGAAGACTCTTGAGGGTCCTCTGGACAGCAGGGAGATTCAATCATTCCATCCTAAAGGAAATCAGCCCTGAATATTCATTAGAAGGACTGATGCTGAAGCTGAAACTCCAATACTTTGGCCACCTGATGTGAAGAACTGACTCATTGGAAAAGACTCTGATGCTGGGAAAGATTGAAGGTGGAAGAAGATGGCTATGACAGAGGATGAAGTGGTTGGATGGCATCATGACTCAATGGACATGAGTTTGAGTAGACTCCAGGAGTTGGTGATGGACAGGAAGGCCTGGAGCGCTGCAGTCCATGTGGTCACAAAGAGTCAGACACGACTGAGCGACTGAACTGAACTCAATTGAACTGAACTCTGCATTTAAGTTAAGCAAGCAGGGTGACAATATACAGCCTTGACGTACTCCTTTCCCAATTTGGAACCAGTCTGTTGTTTCATATCGAATTCTAACTATTGCTTCTTGACCTGCATACAGATTTCTCTGGAGACAGGTAAGGTGATCTGGTATTGCCATCTCTTGAAGAGTTTTCCACAGTTTATTGTGATCCACACAGTCAAAGATTTTGGGATAGTGAATAAAGCAGAAATAGACATTTTTCTGGAACTCTCTTGCTTTTTTGATGACCCTGAAGATGTTGGCAATTTGATCCCTGGTTCCTCTGCCTTTTCTAAATCCAGCTTGAACATCTGAAAATCCACTCTTGATATATGGTTTAAGCCTCACTTGGAGAATTTTGAGCATTACTTTACTAGCTTCTGAGATGAGTGCAGTTGTGTGGTAGTTGGAACATTCTTTGGCATTGTCCTTTGTGATTGGAATGAAAACTGACCTTTTCCAGTCCTGTGGCCACAGCTGAGTTTTCCAAATTTGCTGGCATATTGAGTTTAGCACTTTCACAGCATCATCTTTCAGGATTTGAAATAGCTCAACTGGAATTCCATCACCTCCACTATCTTTGTTCATAGTGATACTTCCTAAGCCCACTTGACTTCACATTCCAGGATGTCTGGCTCTAGGTGAGTGATCACACCATCATGATTATCTGGGTCATGAAGATCTTTTTTGTATAGTTCTTCTGTGTATTCTTGCCACCTCTTCTTAATATCTTCTGCTTCTCTTAGGTCCAAATCATTTATGTCCTTTATTGTGCCATGAAATATTCATCTAATATAGGTTTTGGCACACGGTAACTAATTATAACTTTGGAAATGGAAAGATCTTCTTTACTCTGTTTACCTGTTCAAATGCTAATCTCTTCTGGAAACACTCCCCACCAAACATGCCCAGAAATTTTGTTTTACCAGTTATCTGCATTTCCCTTAGCCAAGTCAACTTGACACATAAATTTAACCATCACAGACTGCAAAGCACCAAACAAAAACATTTGATATTTGTAAAACCATAACAGCAGCTCTCTCCTCTCTTAACATCACACAACTTCTTTCCAGTTTACTCAACATGGGAGCAGGTGGTTGGTGGCAAGAGTAGCTCCCTGTTTCCAGGAAGTGGAGAATTCCTATGCTGATAGTTTGGGTTGTTTCAGATCACTGCATAACCTGCACAAGGAGGGCTAGAAATATGTCCATGTGGAGTGTAGTCATGGCAACACCTGTCACTTCCTCTCTTCACTGGACACACCCTTGACCCCCTCCTGAACTTTTCTACTATTGGGTTACTTTTAAAATGATTTTCATGTAGATAATTATAGACTAAGGCCTTCTGAGTAGTAAGCAAAATAATCCCCATTTTTATTAGTGATATTTGACCTTGTTTATGAGACTTCATTCTAGATGCTACAAGAAAATTTAAGCTGAAAAATCTGTTTAGCTATGATTTAAAAAAAATGAAAACCTTCCAATTTGTGAAGCAGGATAAAAATAAAGAAGAAACAAACTCAGCTACAATGCAGCAGCCTACTTTTTTTTAACACTTTGAAGTATAAACATATTTTCTTTTAATCAAAATAATTATAAAATAGAAGTTTTTCCATAATGATATTTTCAAAAAGAAACTTAAGGCTGCTGGATATATCCTTTTAAAGATATTTGATTAGGTGTTAGGGCTACTTATAAGATACCAGGTCTGTAATCCTCTTGGTTTTCATTGGTCTCCCAGTTATACACAGTGGGTTCCTCTTGACTAAATTTAACCTTAATAAAATGTTTGACAAATGAAATCCAACTTTCAGAAAATTTTGGAAATGCCTGTTAGGAATTACCTACTGATTTTCAATACTCAGCAAACTCTATTCCTGAACATCCTTTATGTACTACAGCATTCAGACCTCTGTCTGCAGAAAGTGAGTTTTGTATTTTTACCTTCTCTAGTCCTTCTGTGAAACAGATTATAAATATAGCAGGGATTTGCATTCACTGTGAACTGAGGACAAACAGCCTCAAGCTGTTTGCTGAATATCCATAGAAATCTATGTGCATACCTAAAGAAAATAAAGTGTAGCCTCAATCACTTGACAACATTCCTTATTCATTTGTTAATTCACCACTCATTCGTTCATTTACACTTTTTTTTTTTTTTTCAGGTACAAGGACAAAGTATTAAATCAGATAGTATGGAAAAGAAGAGTTATATGACGTTACCTACTTTTAAGAAGTTTGTGTTTCTGCTAGGATAACTGTACACAACCAAACCTTCAATTCAGTGATAGTTGAAGAACTGTTACAGAGATTCTACTGCTTCTAAACTTTTTAAAAAAGCTTTGTATGTGGGCTAGTGTTACCTGTAACATTCAATCAACTTCCAAGATTGAGGAAATGAGGTTCAAAATCATCAAGTTCATTGAATCCTTGGATATGAGACATCTGTCTTTCCTTGCAAATCATATCTCAAGTTGTTTGCTATACATTTGCAGAGAGGAATTATCAGGAAACTATCTGGAAAATAAATTTTTTCTTTTATGTATTGTTTAGTGTGTCAGTAAATTTGGAAAACTCAGCACCAGCCATAGGACTAGAAAAGGTCAATTTTAATTCCAATCCCCAAAAATGGCAATGCCAAAGAACTTATATTCTGAATTACAGTGTTGGAGAAGACTCTTGAGAATCCCTTGGACTACAAAGAGATCAAACCAGTCAATCCTAAAGGAAATCAATGCTGAATTTTCACTGGAAGGACTGATGCTGAACTGCAGCTGAACAGCAACAACAAAGTATGACCCTATCATGTGTTATTACATTGTAAGTGTTAATATTGTGCTCTGAGGGCAACCCAGGTGGCACTAGTGGTAAAAATCCTGCCTGCCAATGTAGGGGACACAAGGGACACAGGTTCGATCCCTGGGTCAGGAAGATACCATGGAGGAGGGCATGGCAACCCACTCCAGTTTTCCTGCCTGGAGAATTCCATGAACAGAGGAGCCTGGCGGGCTACATACAGTCCATTGAGTTGCAAAGAATTGGATGTGTCTGAAGCAGTTTAGCACACATGCATTGTACGCATGGGCATGCAGATAACATTTTTTTCCATTTCTTTCATATATAATATTCAATATCTTTTGCACAAATGTATAGTCAGGCCACCCAACATGGCTGTCTCTTGTTATCTGTACATGTCTGGCCGGACAAATGCCTGCTTCACCTACACGCTATGCTCCTGACTAACCTTCCTAAGCACTTGCCCCCAGGCCCCAGCTGATGATTGTTCTCATCAAAGGGGCGGGGAGGGGCACGCCCCTCTGGTGGTTTCCCTGGTAGCTAATGAGCCCACCTGATGTCAATTCCTCCTATAACCCGCAATCTCTGGAGAGAGAGAAGACGGCATCCATGTCCTGCTTGTCCTCGGCTGCACACAGTGGGGTGTTGCTCCAGGACCTTGCTGCAGACAGGTAAGCGCCCCCACCCATTAATCTCTGATGTCTCTGTAGCTAAATCCAGCCTCTTTTTTCAGCTTGAAGCTAGGTAAGTACAGGCCTTGTAGGCCTGTGGGGTGCAGCCCTGCAACAAAAACACTATATAACCTTTACTGTATCAGCAATATGTGCAAACACTTTATTCTTTATGCTATAGTGTTGACTGTTAAATAACAATGCTGTTTTTGCAGAGTATAACAAACATGGACACAATTAGGAAAGGTATTTTTCTCCTGCTAATCTCAGAGGGAGCCAGTCAAGTTCTCTGTCCATAATGCAGCCAGACTGACTTTAGAAAAAAGCAAGATCCACCTCGCTACATCCTCACTTAGTTATCTGTCAATAGTGTTCAACCACTATTAGAATAAAAGTCAAACTCTTTTAACATAGCCATAAGGCCCAACAGGACCTGGTCCCTTCTTACCTCTCCTTCTTCAAGTTCCAGTCACTGCAACCTTTCTCCATTCTTTATGCATCCAGATTCTTGAGCTGGACTGTCTATGTTCAGTTCTCAATTGGCCATTTACTAGCTCTGTGGTCTTAGACAAAGTACTTAGTTTCTCATCTATAATATGGATGTAATAATGTACCTGCTTGACACTTTTGTTGTTATGAGGATCAAATAATATATATGAAATTATCAATTTGTGCCTGGCACACAGAGCTATAAGAGGATTCTTGTTGTTTGCTATTCTTGCATAAGTACTTTAATACATGCTTTTGTCTCTGTTTTTAATGCTGCCTTTCCTTTAGCTAAAGTATACTTACTATTTTATATCAGCTTAAATGTTCTATGTCTAGAAAATATTTCTTTCCATTTAAATTAGATCAGAATTCCCTATTATATACTTTTCTAGTACCCCGTATGTCCTTAGAAGCACTTACCACAATAATGACTAGATAATTGTTAATTCTTTCCAGTTTTTTACTTGAATCCCACTCCAGTACTCTTGCCTGGAAAATCCCATGCGCAGAGGAGCCTGGTAGGCTGTAGTCCATAGGGTCGCTATGAGTCAGACACAACTGAGCAACTTCACTTTCACTTTTCACTTTCATGCATTGGAGAAGGAAATGGCAACCCACTCCAGTGTTCTTGCCTGGAGAATCCCAGGGACGGGGGAGCCTGGTGGGCTGCCGTCTATGGGAGTTGCACAGAGTCAGACAGGACTGAAGTGACTTAGCACATCTCCACTGCTCCAAGGATATAAACCCAGTCCATCATGCTGCTCACTTTGTAACCCCTCCATCTCTCACCCCCAACCTATGTACGATTCTCAATAGTTTAAATGACTGATGAGTTCCATATGCTCTCTCTCTCTCTTCCTATCCTCCTCTTAGAATCGAGAGAAACAAGGAATGATGTGGCTAGCACGGAGGCATCAGGGATACTTAGGACACCTCTGTGCTCTGGAATGCACTCTGCACTGCAGCATCACGAAAGAAAAAATGAAACAGTGTGGAGAGATGGAGAAGAACACAGTGGGGAGTAAGTTAGATGGTAAGACAGGACACACATGTCTCAAAAAGGAAAGACTAATTATCCCAATGGTATTCCTGAAATCAGGGCAAGGGATCCAGTCACACGTGGCAGAAAATACAAATGGGAACCCCTAGTAAGACCTCTCATATCCAACCACAGCTCTGCCTCGGGACCGCAGCAAAATGAGTCCAATTGACAAAGAGACTCTCATAGTTTTCCCACATCTCCTGTAAGAGTTCCAGAGCATTAGTCTTTCGTCAGGAATATTTGTATTCAATCTATTTCCTCATGCTCAGCCCCTGAATAGTCTCTTCATTTGTGCAATATTTTTCTCTCACTTTCTTCTTTAAGACAAAAATCGATTCTGATGAACTCCACAAAATCTATATTATGAGCTATATGCTCACTGTCTCTCTCTAAAAAAATGTGTTTGTGTACCTGTGAATATCTTTCTATGATTCCCATATATCTATATAAATTTTTTTCCTCTCCAACTTTAACAGTTAAACCTAGAATGGCTCCATTTATTTCCCTGTTTCAACCTTTCTGCACTCTCCAGTGCTAACCAGAAGATGTCAGTCTTACAACTCAAATTGATTCTTTGGCCCTCTCCCAACTAGCCTCAATACAAGTCAACTTAAGATCCTAGGGCAAAGACCCCTGAAGTCCCCTAAACATTCAAATAATAGACATACAATTTTATGTACTAGGATTTCCTTTTTGTTATTTAAATACATCTTGTCTATTTGGGATTTACATATATGTAATTGGTTCACAATTTCTATTCATAGACCTTTTCTAAATAGCTGAAACCAAACCAGTGTTGAGACTAAAGAATCAGAGAACTGTGAAATTTGAAGGGCCTTATACTTTTCTACCCTCTCTACATGAATTTCTTTAATTCAAGAATGGAATGTGATTTCTTAGTACAAATTTATTTTCCTATTCATACATTCATTTATGGCTCAAAATTTTAATAGAACATATTCTATATGCTTGGCAATGGGATAACTGCTAAGGATACAAATGTAAACAAGATGAAGTAGACACAATCTTTGCCCTCTGTTATGGGTTGAATTGTGCCCCTCCACCCCCCAAGAAAGGGGGGTGTAGTTCCCCAGTACTTTAGAATGTGAACTTATTTGGAAATAGACTCATTGCAGACACAACAGTTAAGAAGATGAGGTCATACTGAAGTAGGGTGGGTGCTTAATGCAATATGACTGATGTCCTTTTATAAGAAAAGGAGAGAGAGAGACAGGGAAAAGATGGTCACGTGGCAACAGAGGATGAGATTAAAATGATGCATCTTCAAGTCATGGAATGTAAAGGGTGTCTTTTTTGTTATTTTATTTTTTAATTGGAGGGTTTTTTTTTTTTTTACAATGTTGTGTGGTTTCTGCTGTACAACAATGTGAATCAGCCATAATACATATGTAGATAGATATAGATATCTATATCTATATATGGTATCTCAGCTGATAAAGAATCCACCCGAGACCCCAGTTTGATTCCTGAGTCAGGAAGATCCACTGGAGAAAGGATAGGCTACCCACTCCTGTATTCGTGGGCTTCCCTGGTGGCTCAGCTGGTAAAGAATCCACCTGCAATGTGGGAGACCTGGGTTTAATCTCTGCATTGGGAAGATCTTCCCTGGAGAAGGGAATGGCTACTCACTCCAGTATTCTGGCTTGGAATATTCCATGGACTATATAGTCCATGGGGTCGCAGAGTCAGACACAACTGAGTGACTTTCACTTTTTATAAGTCCCCCCTCCTTCTTGAGCCTCCCTCCCAATCACCATCCCAGGTAATGACAGAGTGCTGGGGTGGGCTCCCTGTGTTATACACCAGCTTTCCACTGTTGTTTTTTCAGTGCCTAAGTTGTGTCTGGTTCTTTGTGACCCCTTGAACTGCAGCATGCCAGGATTCCCTGTCCACCACCATCTCCTAGAGCTTGCTCAAACTCATGTCCACTGAGCCAGTGACGCCATCCAACCATCTCATCATGTTGTCCCCTTCTCCTCTTGCCCTCAGTCTTTCCCAGCATCAGGGTCTTTTCCAGTGAGTCAGGTCTTTGCATCAGGTGGCCAAAATATTGGAGCTTCAGTTTCAGCATCAGTCCTTCAAATGAATTTTCAGGGCTGATTTCCTTTAGGATTGACTGGTTTGATCTCTCTGCTGTCCAAAGGACTCTCAAGAGTCTTCTCCAGCACCACAGTTTGAAAGCATCAGTTCTTCAGTACTCAGCTTTCTTTATGGTCCAACTCTCACATCCATACATGACTAACCTTCCCACTAGCTATCTATTTAACACACGGTAGCATATATATCCGGAGAAGGCAATGGCACCCCACTCCAGCACTCTTGCCTGGAAAAATCCCATGGACAAGAGGAGCCTGGTGCGCTGCAGTCCATGGGGTCGCTAAGAGTCGGGCACGACTGAGCGACTTCATTTTCACTTTTCACTTTCATGCATTGGAGAAGGAAATGGCAACCCACTCCAGTGTTCTTGCCTGGAGAATCCCAGGGACGGGGGAGCCTAGTAGGCTGCCGTCCGTGGGGTCGCACAGAGTCGGACACGACTGATGCCGCCGCCGCAGCATAAATATGTCAGTGCTACTCTTTCAGTTTGTCCTGCCCTCCCCTTCTCGTTCTGTGTCCACAAGTCCTTCCCCCTCTGTGTCCAAGTCTGATGTCTCTGGCAAACATCAGAAGCTACAAATGGCAAGGCAAGATTCACCCCTATATAGGTTTCAGAGAACTCAGCTGACGCCTTGATTTTAAACCTCAGGACTTCCTGGTGGTCCAGTGGTTAAGACTCCACAGTTCCACTGCAGGGGGCAGGTTTTCAATCCCTGGTTGGGGAACTGAGATCCCACATGCTGTGAGGTAAGGTCAAAAAGTAAATAAATATATTTAAACTTCTAGCCTCCAGAACTGTGAGATAATACATTTTCTGTTGTGTTAAGCCACCTAGTTTGTGTAGTATGCTATGATAGCCCTAGGAAACTAATGCATCCCTAAAAAGATAATGAAATACAGACAAGTAAGCTAATACAATGTAATAAATACTGTTATAATTGAAATATGGACTATGATAAGAAAATATAAGAGAAATACCCATCAGAGGAGAGCAGAAAAGAGATTTATAGAGGAAGTGACTCCCCATTCCAAGAGTCAACAACAAAAAGATGTCAAAGACTTGCCCAGGTAAATTACTGTGAAGCAGTAGAGCCATTTTGTAAATGGAGAAAAGCACCTAACTTACCTGCTTACAGTCCTTTGCTCAGCTCAGAACTTAGGTCACCAATCAGAGTATTATTAGATATGAATCTCAACCCAGAAGTTCTGAGACTCTGATTGAATAAGATTTTATTGGTTATTTTCATTTTCTATATTATGTAACTAAGAGAAAAATAAACCTCTTTCAAACCTATAGTGGCTGGAGCAATCAGTTTGTATAAGGGCACTTGCAGTTCCACGGAGCCTTCATCTTCCTTCCCTTCCCTTCCCTTCTGTCTGCCCTTACTTCTGCCCCATCAGAGCTTTGGGCTCCTTCTGTTCTCTGCTTTTTCCCTGCATCTGATTTGACTAAATTTCTACTAATTGACCTCCATCACTTATTGCACGTAGATTTTTTAGAATCTCTCATGTACCCACCAGAGTTTTTGTTTGCTAGCCCCCGATTCTTGTTTCAAAATCACCATCTTCCCTCTAAGCCTCTAAGTCAAGGTTCTCCTGAGAAACAAAACCTATACGAATTGACTCGCATGAATGGAGGAGATTGAGAAGTCCTACATTGCCACTTGCAATGTCTGAGCTGCATTGCCATTCAGTCTGAGTCTAAATGCCTGGGAACCAGGAAATCCAATGAAATGAAACCCCAGTTTGGAGAGAAGAGAAGATGAGATAAGATGTTCCACGCTTTTCATTGGCTGAGTTGTTGCCAGGAAAGGAGTCTATTTTTCTTCCTATTAGACTCAGCTATCATCATAGGGCATGAGAACTCCCTGTTCTGGTCTCCAGACGCCAATCAAGTATAGTAATTAGATTTTCACTTGTTAATTTGTTACAGGTCTCCCTTTTGATCAAGATCTATCTCTGAAAGCATCATATTAACCAGGTTTTTCCAGTTTCATTGACTTTTTGTCCCTAAATGATAGGAAAGAGCTTTCCCTGGGTGTGGTGCATCCTGTCAGATGGAAAGGACATATATTGGAAATCTGCTGAGATCGTATTCAAGTAACTAGAAGGGGTAGAAGAGAGAACTCTCAGGTGCTTTTTATCTAAAGTCCATGTGCTATCAAGATCATTGATATTGGCGATCATTGGAAACATGTCCTGATCAAAGGTTCCGTGACAAACTTTAAATAAGCCTGGTCTTTATATCCTAGTCTAT
Source organism: Ovis aries (assembly GCF_016772045.2). Lineage (NCBI taxonomy): Eukaryota > Metazoa > Chordata > Mammalia > Artiodactyla > Bovidae > Ovis > Ovis aries. Next base: position 68,411,065 of record NC_056062.1, on the reverse strand, counting down.
CTCAACAGATGTCATCTACTTCAGTTCTAGGAACTTTTTACTTTCAGATTTCCAGATGATGTGAAGTTCCAGACAGGGTTTGTGATGAGAATTCAGAACTTCTGTGTGAAGTGCAGAATGCCTCAAGGGGGTCCCACAATGATTTTCTCAGCGTCCTTGACCAAAAGGGCAGTGGCAGTAATATCTCTAAGACAGGAGGAGTATCTTCATGTCACAGGGTCCAGCTACTGGCTATAATAACCTATGAGTCAAATGTGGTCCCCATGTTTTTGAGACAGTACCCTAAGAGCATCCTCTTCCTTTTCATATACAAAAAGGAATCTGATAACTGGGATGTCCAAGGGCAGATAGGTTCATCAAACCCTCCTTTGAGGCTTTGAAGGCTATGCCATTTCAGTTCAGTTCAGTCGCTCAGTCGTGTCCGACTTTTTGCGTTCCCATGAACCACAGCACGCCACGCCTCCCTGTCCATCACCAACTGCTGGAGTCTACCCAAACCCATGTCCATTGGGTCGGTGATGCCATCCAACCATCTCATCCTCTGTTGTCCCCTTCTCCTGCCTTCAGTCCATTTAGTCCACGCTATGAAACTGGGTCAGTGATGTTACTCTTTAGTAAAACACACGTTGGTTTGGCCATAAGTGAGAAATTTGAAATCCATTTTGGCAATAACTAGCCCAAGAAAACTTCTCAGTTGGTGATTAGTTTTGGGTTGTGGGAAACTTAAGACACCCTGAAGTCTGATTGGACCCAAGTGTAGCCCTTGTTCTGATAATCAAATCAAATTGCAATTTTTCTTTGGCAACCTCATGCCCTTTTAAGCTAAAAGCTTTAGCAAGGAGGTGCTGTCTTCCTGTGAGGAGGCTTGTAAAAAAGAGCAAAGAAGCAAATCACCCACATATTGCAACAAAGTAGAACCCCTCTGGAACTTTATATCATCCAGACCAACTTGCAGGATTTGTGATATATAAGAATGATTCTAGGTAAGACACGGAGGCATTAGTGTCCAGGGCGTTGTTTATATTCCCCAGTGAAAGCAAAAGAGTATTGGCTAGCTTCACCAGCTGGGATATTAAAGAATGCACTGCATAAGTCAATTACAGTTAAAAATTTGGAGCTGGTAGGAATGGGTGTTAGTGACTTATGAAGGTTAGAAAGTACAGGGTGTCAAGGGATGACAATGTTTATTTCTCAGAGGTCCTAGACAAACTTTTATTTTCAGCTGTTAGGTTTTCTGACTAGTGAAATAGTATTATAGGGACTGTTACAAAGGATAATGAGGCCTTGAGCTTTGTAATCTTATATTATGGGCATTATACCTCTAGGGTCTGCTTTATGTATAAAGTATTGATTAATTCTGGAAAGAGATTTTGAGGGATCTATTAGAAATGTAATGGGAGTTGTGCTGTGAATTTTACTAATATCAGTTGTAGATTTTGCCTTTAGGATAGTGGTGGCTGATTCAATAGGGACATAACAATCAATGTTTTCAGAATCATCTCTAGTACTGTCAGAAATGAAACAAATAAAAGATGTCAAAGAGTCATTTAATTTACCTGGTTGGTTACTTTGATGTCTGCTGTTTAAATTCTAGAATTATTTCCCTCTTTTGGGGAAAATTCCAGCATGATTCTACCCTAAGAAGTCTTGGCTTAATAAATGGATAGGGGCAAAAGCACTAAGGGGAAAAAAAAGTGTGCATGTCTCAAATGAACTAAACAAATGTGAATAGGTTCAGAGACAGGAACCCCTTGAGTTTCATTAGAGATCCCCACTCTTGAAACTGTTTTAGTACTCCAGGGCAGGTGCTGCCTTATAGTAGTGGGGCTGAGCACTGAGAGTGCAGCCTTAGTGTCAATCAATACTGGAAGAGAATGTTTCTCCAGGCTGATCAAGAGAGGGGTTAGGAAGATCCCCCACAATTCCTCAGCTCCCCAGGATTGGGAATTGTGGGGACGTTAGAAAGACTGGTTAGAGGGCTGAAGCTTCCTGAAGTGCTTAAATTTGTAACAGCCTGTTTCCAATGCCTTGGCTCTTTGCAATAATAGCAGAAACTAGGAAGATTTTGGTTTGTTAAGGGTCCTTATTAACTAGAGTTACCATTTAGAGTCTTAGCAGTCTTCCTTTCAGGTGACTCATCTATTAACAGAAAGCAAGAGAGCTGGCTTGCCAGACTGAGTAAATCTGGAGTAGACATAGTTTCCCATTCCCTTATGATCTTTTTTACCATAAGGAAAAGGTCCTGTAATGCAGGAGACCTGGGTTCGATCCCTGGGTTGGGAAGATCCTCTGGAGAAGGAAATGGCAACCCACGCCAGTACTCTTGCCTGGAGAATCCCATGGACGGAGGAGCCTGGTGGGCTACAGTCCATGGGGTCGCAAAGAGTCAGACACGACTGAGCGACTTAACTTTCAGCCCATTAATAAACAAAGAGTTAAGAATTACCTTAACATCTAGAGGAAAACCAGAAACTTCTTTAAAAATAATCTGAAGTCAGTTGTAACAGTCATGAACAGGCTTAGATTTTTGCTGAAGCATTAATTTGTTCCAATCAACAGATTTTGGTAAAGCCCCAGGAACTGGTTGATGAAGTCACCTAGCAATTGCAGATCCTGAGCTGGTCTCCTAGTTCTAATTCTAGAAACCTTTCAGGATTTTTCCAATTAGTTTTCATCCAATGCTGGGCCTGGCCTTCACACACATAAGAACTAGCTGATACAAGTCAGAAAAACCGGGTTGATAAGTTTGAATGATTATATTCAATTCCTCAGCAAATCAATGAGACTCTTCAGTTACTTTGGCACATTTGCTTTGACTATTGCTTTCTTTAGTTCAGGAATTATAAGAAATTAAGGGTTTAGCCTCTGGATCCTCAGAAGGCTTAATTTTAGAGAGACAGGTTTTGATAAGTTCAGAGGAAAAGGGAGTGAGGAGAGTTTCAGAGAAAAAGGCTTTTCGGTGAGAAAGAGGATGGGGAGCTGAAGCTACAGCTATAGAAAGAAAAAGTAAGATGGCACAGAGGCCGGGCCTGAGCAAAAAGCCAAGGAAGAGGAACACAAGGCTTCAGGAGCCCTTTTATATTTCTCTAATTGTTTGTTTGCCACACATAATCTTAAAATCTTATTTTTCAGAGAGGCGATTCTAGGCTTCTAATAGCATTGAAAGCTCAAAATACCAATCAAAATAGGCATTTTATTCAGCTTTGGAAATTTTAGAGCTATGGTGGTCCAATTTGGTTTTAAGAACAGTAAGTTTGAGGATTTCTAAAGTTCTGCATAATAGCCATTAATATGCCAAATTGCCTTTGATCAGGTCAGCCTGTTTAGTCAGAAATATATATGAGAAAGAACTGTGGTTTGTAAACATAAAATGGTTGGAGTCCCTGTAGAGGTGGTGCCCTCAAAATGTTTAGATAGCTAGGACCCCATTTCTCAAAATTTTATCTCTAAATTAAAAGAATAATTTTTTAACAGCCTAAACAGCTCAGACAGCTTACAGCTCAACTCAAATAGCCTGAACAGCTCAAATAGCTTGCAATTCAAACAGCTTAAACTCTTCAAATATCTCAACCAGTCTGCAGGCCTAATATCAGGCAGTTCTAAGAAAATAGCTTAGTCCTGGAGAAGTCAAACCAAAAGCTTCTTAGCTCAGTTTCTATAGAAGAACCCCTATTCCTGAGGAATAAACTGAAGGCTAAACTGACATGATTCTGGTTAAACAGCCCCTGTTCTCAAAGGAATGGATCAAAGGCTGAACCAGTTCCAGTTGGAACAGTCTGATTTCAAATTAGACTGAAGTGCCAAATGAATAGTCCCATACAGAGCAAGGCTTTAACTAAAAAGAGTGAAACCTTAAAATATATTCTGATTAAAACCTGGGGAGCTTAAAAATATAAAAAGGGCAGAAGCTCAAATCCAGGAGAAATACATACCTTCAAACTGAGGGGTTTTCAAGAAAAGCAGTGAGCAACAATGAGCTCACTGTGGGTACCACACTTATATATTCACCATCCCTGGAGCCATCAGGGGTCTTCTCTGGATCCCTGTATGGACCACCAAAATGTTAACTTAAATAGACTCCCAGATATTTCTCCAGCAAAAATATGGGTTTATTCAGGATCAGCAAAAAAATTTCATTTTGGGGTCTGCAACTGTGGAGTGAAAGTGTGTTAGTTGCTCAGTCATGTCCAACTCTTTGAGACCCCCATAGACTGTAGCCCACCAGGGTCCTCTGTCCATGGTAATCTCCAGGCAAGAAGACTGGAGCAGGTTGCCATTTCCTTCTCCAGGGGATCCTCCCAACCCAGGGATCGAACCAAGGTCTCAGGCATTCCAGGCAGGTTCTTTACCATCAGGGAAGCAGAAGCCACATGCAAATCCCTAAACAGCTAGGGGAAAAGAACTCTTTTACAGAAGAGAAAAAATTAGAGTCAGTAGAGTCTGTGTCTTTTCAATTGCTGTCTCTGCCAGGAAAGAAGAGGAGTCTTCTTTCTTCCTGCTGGGCTCTGCTATCATCACAGGGCGTGAGAGCTCCCCTTTCTGGTCTCCTGACTCTATTTAGTTGATGTTTCTGTTCATGAAATTTTTACAATTACAGTGGTTATTATGGTGCTACTGTTGCTCCTAATTAAAGAACTCTTGACCTAAATGTGATTTGGGTTGGGGAGATTATTCAAGGTACATAATATCTTTTTTTTCAAAGCTTTTCATAGCACTTAGTGACCCTCAAGAAAATTGAGAGGATGCAAATCAGACATGGCTTCCTGGACATGTGTAGGTGGAAGCCACAATGAACTGTACACATACAGCCATCCCTTGGTATTCACAGGGGATTGATTCAGGATTCCCAGGGATTCTGAAATCTGTGGATGCTCAAGTCCCTTATATTAAATGACACAGAATTAACATATAACCTATGCACATCATTCTGCATATTTTAAATCATTTCTAGATTACTTATCAATCAATGTAAATGCTATGTAAATAGCTGTAAACACAAGATAAATGTTATATAAATAGTTATTGGTATATGGCAAGTTCAAATTTTGCCTTTTTAAAATTTCTATAATTTTTTCAATTATTTTCAATCCATAATTGGTTGAATTTGCTGATGTGAAACCCACAGATATTGAGGACAACTGCACTACTTCTCCTCCCCCCAATCCCAGAAATGGAAATCTACTGATAATGACTTTTCTTATTCAATCATAATACTGATAAATAAAAAATAATAATTGGGTAAGTGATGAAGGAACCCAAAGTACACATCCACTTGTAAAAAAAAAAAAATGTGAAGACTTTGTAGCAACTTGGAAAATATTTTTGATAAACAACTACAAGAGAAAATAGAGTGAAAATTAATAAACAGGTAAGACTTTTTTTAAAAAAGCAAAATATTTTGCTTCCACAAATAACCAATAAATTTCATTTTAAAAAAGCCCACAGGAAAATTACTTATAATCTCATCATCTTTAAAAATCAAATGTTTTTATGTTTTCTTTGTCATTTTTGGCTCATTATGCACTTACCATATTCTCTAACTAAAAATTCATTCATTCAATTGTTTGATGTATAAGGTGTATTTAAGGGCCCTGTAATATACTCTAGAAAGATAGTAATGAAGTATCTAGAGACATGTCACTCCCTCAAAGCCCTTCTGTTAAGACAAAGATTAAGGAGAATTCCCTTTGTGTAAGTAAAGTAAGTAAGTGTAGTCACTCAGTCGTGTCCGACTCTTTGTGACCCCATGGACTGTAGCCTATGAGGCTCCTCCCTCCATGGGATTCTCCAGGCAAGAGTACTGGAGTGGGTTGCCATTTCTTTCTCCAGGGGATCTTCCCAATCCAGGGATCGAACCCAGGTCTCCTTCATTCCAGGCAGACACTTTAACCTCTGAGCCACCAGGGAAGTCTTAATCCTACCCTCAGGTCCATTTTTTGTTTACTTCTCTGGATATATTACTATAGGAGCATTTCAGCCTACATGGTAATGATTGTTTAATGAACTTCTCTTTAGCTAGACTCTGAGCATATTGGAAACAAAAAGTACTCTGTTTTTTATTGTAAGCCCTTGGTCTAAAACTATACCTATTTTATAATAGAGAATAAATGATAGAGAAAAGGGAAAGGAAAATGGAGAGATAGGAAGAAGAGCAGGAGGATGTGAGAGAATACTAGAAGGAATAAATGAGTTTGATATGTGCAGATATGATTTGACTGCAGCACAAAGAACAGCAGCTTCAAGCCATCAAAAGAAGCAATTTTACTGGGTTTGTGAGGAGGTGACATTCATGCCCTTCGTTTCATTAACTTGATGCTTGTTAAACTGAACAGTCAACCCTATTATCCTACATTGTAAATACTTATTTTATGATCCATTTTTAGCCAGAACAGTACAAGTAGTAGAGATCATTATGGGAATTTAATGACTATTATGAGTAGTAAGAGAGATGTTTTGAAGATAACATCTGCCTCTTAGAATAATAAAACTGCACATCTGTTTGTTGTGTTAGTTTGGAGCAAACAGAAAATATGGGGTGTTGTTTTTTTTTTAAGATTTCTCCACAAACATGTGCTTTAGTAACCACTGATTTATTAGAATCACATGTGCAAGAAGAAAAACCGTAAGTCTTGTCTATGTCTCTGTTTCCGTCTTTGTCTGTCTCTGTCACCTTCTTCTCTCTATCAGCATCTCACTCACCCCTCTTTCACACACACTTTACCCCATGTCAGAGGGAAAATTACTCACTTTGTCAGGTTTCCCAAGAAATCCCTAATAAGGATTCAAATATCCCTTACACACTATGTATCTTCCCTGGTGGCTCAGACGGTAAAGTGTCTGCCTGCAATGTGGGAGACCCAGGTTTGATCACTGGGTCGGGAAGATCCCCTGGAGAAGGCAATGGCAACCCACTCCAGTTCTCTTGCTTAGAAAATTCCATGGATGGAGGAGCCTGGTAGACTACAGTCCGTGGGGTTGCAAAGTGTCGGACACGACTGAGCGACTTCACTCTCTCTCTCTCCACACTGTGTATATATTTGTGCATGTCTGTGTGTGTGTGTAATTTATGTATCACTAAATGTTTACTCATGAAGTTACTATTAAGGGAGGTTTACATTGTTCATTTCTTTGTTAAAAGCTATGTTGTTTGGTCCTTGCCTGTGATGATGGTGTATGATTTTAGTAATAAATTCAGTCTTTTGAGACTCTTCTAACTGGATACTAGATGTTTAAAGGTTCCCATGGCTTTACAGCCTTTGAAATTGTGTGGAGCAGACTGTTCATTCATTTATTCATGCCTTAATCTTACCCTTCATGGAACAAACACATGTTGGATGCCTATGTACATGACTCGGACTAGGATAAGACTATGATCACAGAGGTCATAGTAACAACACAGGATTACTTGTTTTTAAGGATCTCACAATTTAGAAGGATAGAAAAAAATAAGTAAAGTCAAATGATAATTTCAAAAAAGAAGTACATACAAGATGATGCAGAAAAGGGAACAGAGGGCTAGCTTCTGCCTTTAAGGATTAGGGAGGGTTTGATGAAGTGATTCTGTTAAATCCAGACCCAAAACATACAGTGAATTCATTGTGAAGTTCAGCAGCTGAATCAGTAATCATCTACCTTAAGAGAGTTAGAAGAACAAAGTTTCCTTCACATGTAAGTATGATTAGTTGCCAGGGTCCAGCCCCGGTGGATCCAGGGTAATTTGAAGGGGAGATGGAGTAGGCGTCCTAGGAAAAAACTTATTTAATTACAGATATATAGAGAGATTAGAAATGGATAGTGTAGTAGGATATATTAGTGGAGCAAAAGAGGCTGAATAACTTGGTTTACGTGGAATATCAATCACCACCTACGTAGGCCACAGGCGTCTTTCCGTTCTCCCGAGGGAGAGGAGGCACTGAGACCTCCCCGGTCCGATCTTAGAAGCCCAGGCAAAATTAGCAGGCTTGGTGAGTACCCACATTCCAGATGGGAATTCAGCCAGAAAAACGGGGAGCAAGAAAGAACGACACGGGAGAATCAGTCTTTCCAGAAACTGATCCCATTTCTTTATTTTTTAGGCTTGCTTATATACCTTTTGTTATACATAGGGATGAATACAGAGTCACGTGGGGGTCAGCAGTCCTGACCTTTATCAAAATCAGGTGCTTCACATAAATGTATAAAGAAAAGGTCTTAGGGGTTTTACATCATCTTCTGGCCATGAGGCCTGCTGACATTTTATGATCCTTTCTTTCTGATAAACGAAAAGCTTATTTTTCCCAAGGGTGTTTTTTCTTAAACCAGGCACCACCCTCTGAAGTTACCAGATAAAGTTGCATTCCTATAGGGTGAGGGTGTAGTGGGTTATAACTAAGAAAGGAATTTATTTAACCTAAGGTTAACATGATTAATCTTAAAGGTTAATACTTATTTCTCCTATATGCTAGTTATATTCATTATAAGGGCAGGGAATATGGAGATTGAGCAGCAAACATCAGCCCAACAAATGAAAACCCTTCACCAATGTTCCCCTTAAGATCTGTTTAGTCTTAAGATAGTGATAAAGTTACATTTTTACATAGCAAGGACACAGTGACTTATAACAAAGTACAGTGATCTATAACAAAAGAGAAAATTCATTAACTCAAAAAGTCTAGTATTGCTAACATCAAAAACTACTATATTTGCTTTTCTATATTCCTATATTCTATATTTCTTGATTAATATATTCCAGGTGGAAATGGCAATCCACCCCAGTATTCTTGCTTGGAGAATCCCACGGACGGAGAAGCCTAGTAGGTTACAGTCCATGGGGTTGCAAAGAGTTGGACACAACTGAGTAACTTGACCTTAAGGATACGGAGGCCTGGCGGCAATCATTGACTCAACAATGAGAGAAGCTCTGTGCTAATTAAGACTTTCAGAATACTCCAAACTCTCTGTGCTGTTTATGGTTGAGAGGTAATAAACAATCATGTGTGTAGTGGCAGGAGTATGGATAATCCTGTCACACAAACTAGTCTGCCCAGAGGTTTGACCTGAGACACCCTTGTCACACCCAGGGCAAGGAATTAGCAGCAATTATTGGCACAACAAATGAAAAACCCTTCACCAATATAATTCCTAACCAACCCACTGTACTAACAATTTCCAACTTCCCAAAAGAAGCTGTCTTCAGCAAGTCCAAAACATCTCGTGCCTCTCACAGCTGGGAGGCTGCAAACAATCACATGTGGCCAGGCAAACCTGTACAGGCAGGCTAGATAACCTTCAGAGGAGTTCGTAAGTTGAAACACTCTTGTCACACCCAAGAATTTTTATTGACTTGGAGCTGTAAGTTAACTCCTTCTCTGAGAGAGGTAATGGGGGTCAGCCCCCGTAAAGTCAGAGGTATAGGTGAGAGCATAAAACAGTAAAGTAGGCAGACCCTGGTTTGGGGGGTAGATGCTCGGGAACAGGGGGTTTCCTGAGGCTCCATCCCGCCTCTGCGTATGCCAAAGCCTCCTTCCTCATGACCTTTGCTATCGGTGGAGTTCTTCACACTGGCTCCCGGCAATTATTAAAATGACAAATATGAAAAGTAGACTTAGATTGCCAGAAAAGACCCCAGAGATAATAATAATATTTACTCACCTAAAAAATGATACAGAAAAATCAGTTTTGATTTTGAGTTGTGCCCAAGTTCTATAAATTCATGTATGGGACTATACATATCCTTCCTCAGGTTTGGCAAATTTTCAGCATTATTTTTCTTTTTTGAGTAGTGAATTTTTATTTTTTTCAAATTAGTTTCGAAATTTATTTCTGATTGATTGATGATTGCTTTACAGTATTGGCTTGATATCTGTCATACATCACCATGAATTAGCCATAGGTGCACATATGTCCCCTGCCTGTTGAACCTCCCTCCCACTGCCCACCCTTTCCCCCCCCTCTAGGTTGTTACAGAGCCCCAGTTTGAGTTCTCTGAGTCATACAGCAAATTTCCATCGGCTATCTGTTTTACATGTTAGTGTATATGCTTCCATGCTCCTCTCTCCATTTATCTCACCTCCTCCTTCCTCTCCCTTGCGCTGGTCCACAAGTCTCTTCTCTATATCTGCGTCTCCATTGCTGGCCTATGAATAGATTCATCAGTACCATATTTCTAGATTCCATATAAACTGAATCTTTTTTTCCTTTTCTGAAAAAAAATATTTTTTTCTCTTTCTGACTTACCTCGCTCTGAATAATAGAGCTCTAGGTTCATTCATCTCATGAGAAATGACTCAAATTCATTCCTTTTTATGGCTGAGTAGTATTCCATTGTATATGTGTACCACAGCTTCTTTATCGATTCATCTGTCAATGGCTATCTAGGTTGCTTCCATGTCCTAGCTATAATAAATAATGCTGCAATGAACATTAGGGTACATGTGTCCTTTTCCATTTTGGTTGCCTCAGTGTATTTGCCTAGAAGTGGTATTTCTGGATTGTATAGTGGTTTTATTCCTAGTTTTTTAAGGAATCTCCATACTGTCTTCCATATTGGCTGTATCAATCGACATTCCCACTAGCAGTGCAAAAGGGTTCCTTTTTCTCCACACCCTCTCCAGTACTTGTTGTTTGTGGATTTTTTGATTATGGCCATTCTGACTGGTGTGACGTGATTTCTCATTGTAGTTTTTATTTGCATTTCTCTAATAATGAGTGATGTTGAGCATCTCTTCATGTGTTTATTAACCATCTGTATGTTTCTCTTCTTTGGAGAAACGTCTGTTTAGGCCGTTTGCCCATTTTTTTTATCGGGTTGTTCCTTTTTCTGGTATCGAGTTGTATGTGCTGCTTGTATATTTTGGATATTAACCCTTTGTTTCATTTGCCATTATTTTCTCCAATTTAGAGGATTGTCTTTTCACTTGGTTATACTTTCCTTTGCTGTGCAAAAGCTTTTAAGTTTAATTAGGTCCCACTTGTTTATTTTTGGTTTTATTTACATTATTCTAGGAGGTGGATCATAGAGAATCTTGCTATGATTCACGTCATACAGTGTTTTGCCTGTTTCATTCTAAGAGTTTTATAGTTTCTGGTCTTACATTTACCATTATTTCTTGAAACAAGTTTTCTACCTCTTTCTCTCCCTGTTTTTCTTCTGGTAGTCCCAAACAATTCACGTTATGGGACTACCAGAAGAAAAACAGGGAGAGAAAGAGGTAGAAAACTTGTTTCAAGGCTTTATTCATTCTTTTATTCTTTTTCCTTCTCTGACTTGATAATCTCAAATGACCTGTTTTCAGGCTCACAGATTCTTTCTTCTGTTTGATCAAGTCTTCTACTTATGTTCTGTATTGCACTTACAGAACTATTTATGTTCAGTTCTGGAATTTCTGTTTGGTTCTTTCTTAAGAATCTGTCCACTGTACTTCTCATTTTGTTCACATATGGTTTTCCTGATTCTGTTACTTGTAGCTCACTGAGCTTATGTAAATAAATTATTTTGAGTTCTGTGTCAGGCAATTCATAGATCTCCATTTCTTTGGGGTTAGTTACTGGAAAGTTATTGTGCTCTTCTAGTGATTTCCTGTTTCTTGTATGCGTCTGTTAATCTCTGTCCATTTGATGGGACAGTCACCTCTTTCAGAACTTACATGTTGGCTTTGGTGGGGACAGACCTTCATTTGTGGGTGGGTGCAATGGTGCTGGCTGCTGGGTGGAGTGTGGTAGTTCTGGTTCTGGGGAGGACTGAGTCCTTAATATTTTATCAAATAGTTTTGTACTTTTTCACATTCATTGATTAAAACAGAAAATATCACAACAATAAGTGCAGAAAATATACTTGATAAAATTCTATCTTGAATCATGATAGAAATCCTCAGAAAAATAGGGACCAGATAGGAAATACTTATTCTGACAAAGTTCATCTTTAAGAAATTTAAAAATAGCATAAAACTTAATGATGAAATATTGCACAATTCTGACCTGAGTATGGAAAAAGGCAATATCTAATGTAACATTGTCATTCAACATTGTGCTTATGGTCCCAGCAAGTATAAGAAAAAGAAAGGCAAGAAAAACAGTGAAGACTGGAAAAGAAGAAACTATAGTCATCATTTTTCAGGTTTGCTGCATACAAAGTCAATATTAAGGAATTATTTTTTCTATACACACAGTAAACAAGTGGAAAAGTAAAATTTTAAATTGCCATTTACAATAATATTAAATGTCTAAGAATAGATCTAATTAAACATTTCTCCAAAATACTATATTTCTGTGAGAAATATAAAAAGACACAAATGGAGTATATACTATGTTCATAGATTGAAATATTTAATACATTTTAAGATGTACATTGTGTTCCAAACTGACCTATAGTCAATGCTACTTTAATCATAATCCAAACTGGGGTGTGTGGTTTTGTTTTGTTTTTGTTTTTGGTGAAAACTAACAGATTCTAAAATATATAAGAAAATATGAGACTTTAAAATAGCCAAGATAATCTCAAAGAGGAAAAAAAATTTGTAATGGTTAACTCTACGTTATATAGAGGCTATTTTTAAACTAAATTAATTTGATGAGGTTGATATAAGAATTGATTTAGTCTAATTGGTAGAAGAACAGATAAATTGACTAATAGGAAAAAATAGTATTCTGAAACAAACTTTTCACACGCTTTGTTACCATATTTAAAACAAAGACTCCATTACCAATCATAGAGAAAGAGTGGTCTTTTCAAAACAGTACGTGGAGTTAATTGCATATTTATATAGGAAAATAAGAAATTGACCCCTTCCTTGACACCACACACAAAAACTAACTTAAAATTGAATATAGATAATATAAAAAATAAAATAATCAGGATTCTTAAAAAGCTACAGAATATCTTTATGACATTGGAATAGTCAAAATTTTTTAAATGACACACAAAAATCACTATGAAAGAATAATCACTTTGCTCCTTGATCACACTACTTCCTATACTAAAGAGAAAAACCACAGATTAGTATCAGTGATTTATAATATATATATCTGACAAGGGACTTGTATACAGGATGTATAAGTAATTCATACAAAGCAAAACAAACAGGAAAGATACAAATTTTTTTTAAAAAAATGGGCAAAAGACCTGAACAGATACTTCACAAAAAGGGTATTAAAATCACTGATACAGGCAAACAAAGACAGTATAAGAAACTATGAATCAGTGTCCCTTATGAACATAGAAAGGAAATCCTCAACAAAATATCAGCAAACTGAATTCAGCAGCATGCTAAAAGAATTATATACCATGACCAAGCAAAATATTTCTATTCAAAACTACTTTCAAAAATTCCATTTTTTCTAAAATAAAACTTTTAAATTTCTTTAAAATAAATTTTTTAAATGTACATAAAATATAATATAAAATAAAATTTTTAAAAATTTATTTTAGTTATTATATTGTATACATATTCATGCAGCTTAGTCAATTTATCTCTGCCCATTTTTTAATACTGTTAATGACACTTTCTGAAAAAATTTTTTTCTGTATGGTATAATTATTTTTGTTTTTTAATGAAATGCCTTTATTTTATTTTTTATTTTATTTTTTATTTTTTAAATTTTAAAATCTTTAATTCTTACATGCGTTCCCAAACATGAACCCCCCTCCCTCTTCCCTCCCCATAACATCTCTCTGGGTCATCCCCATGCACCAGCCCCAAGCATGCTGTATCCTGCATCAGACATAGACTGGCGATTCAATTCTTACATGATAGTATACATGTTTCAATGCCATTCTCCCAAATCATCCCACCCTCTCCCTCTCCCTCTGAGTCCAAAAGTCCGTTATACACATCTGTGTCTTTTTCCCTGTCTTGCATACAGGGTCGTCATTGCCATCTTCCTAAATTCCATATATATGTGTTAGTATACTGTATCGGTGTTTTTCTTTCTGGCTTACTTCACTCTGTATAATTGGCTCCAGTTTCATCCATCTCATCAGAACTGATTCAAATGAATTCTTTTTAACGGCTGAGTAATACTCCATTGTGTATATGTACCACAGCTTTCTTATCCATTTATCTGCTGATGGACATCTAGGTTGTTTCCATGTCCTGGCTATTATAAACAGTGCTGCGATGAACATTGGGGTACATGTGTCTCTTTCAATTCTGGTTTCCTTGGTGTGTATGCCCAGCAGTGGGATTGCTGGGGAAATGCCTTTATTTTAAATTTTCATTTTGGATTAATAAATGTGATATTCTTGTCTCTTCTCTTTAAAACATTAAGTTTTAATTGAGGAAAATCTCTGCTAGTGTTCCATTTCTACTAAGCTTAGAAAAATTCTATTGAGTGGAAAAAATTCTGTTGTTTTTTAAATGTGTAATTATTTAAGCCCAGATGTTTTCATAGATGCTGTCTTTTTTCCTCTATTTAGAGTATCTTTCTTCAACAAATATTCTTACAGGATAAAACCTGAAAAGTAAATTGTTACTACTGAATATTTATAATTCTCTTGAATGTTTCACAAAACAGATATGATGTAAAACAGCAGGAATTCTCAGTTTCATTTTGATGCTATATATATACACATATATGTATATATATTTATATGGTTAAAAATAGGAGTTCCATCAAAAGATTCTTTCAAGTTGAAATACTCAAAAGTGAAATTTTTCAAATTCAAAATTAAATCTTACACATTGAGCTATAAAAGGTTAATTTATTCAGTTTCTTTTTCAAGGGTAAATTTCACTATCTTACTGCTCACAGGCCGTTTTCAATAATTGTAACACACTAAGAGCTTTGGCGGAGAAGGCAATGGCACCCCACTCCAGTACTCTTGCCCGGAAAATCCCATGGACGGAGGAGCCCGATAGGCTGCAGTCCATGGGGTCGCTGAGAGTCAGAAATGACTGAGCGACTTCACTTTCACTTTCCACTTTCTTGCATTGGAGAAGGAAATCGCAACCCACTCCAGTGTTCTTGCCTGGAGAATCCCAGGGACGGTGGAGTCTGGTGGACTGCCACCTATGGGGTTGCACAGGGTCGTACACGACTAAAGTGACTTAGCAGCAGCAGCAGCAGCAGGAGCTTTGGACACTGGACTTTTTGGCACTCCATTTGTGAACATGTTGGTCAAAATTTTCTAACTAATTTGGAACAAAATGCAGTTAGAATTTAGAGAAGCCATTGCAGGACACAAATTAATACGCAAAAAGTTATTCAGATGTTAAAACACATAAAATAAAATTGATACTCTGTACAAGAAGAGAATATTATAATGCATGTTATTATATTTCTTTGCATTAGACTTTAGTTTCATTAAAATAAAACTTTTAGCATCAGTACTCTTACTGGTTTATATAAATGCATTTTTAAATTTTAAGCAGAAGTTCTATTTTGATTGATAAAATTTTAGAACTTGTTTGGATACTAATGAATTAAGACAGAGGTTGGCAAACTACAGCCCTCTGACCAAATCTGGAACTCTGCCTGTTTTTATAAGTATAATTTTATTGGAATGTAGCCATGTTCTTTTGTTTACAGATTTTTTACGGCTGCGTTTGCACTAAATAGCAGAATTGAGTAACTGTAAAAAACTATGTAGCCTACAAAATCTAAAATGTTTACTATCTGGCATTTTTGCAAAACACAAATTTGCCAACCACTCGGTTAAGCATATAATACAATGAATTTCAAGTATATTTCTGTGTTATGAGTTTCTTAATGAGCATTAATATTTTCTACAATGATGCTATGCTCTACCAAAATTTGTATTCATATTTTTCCCCACAAAACAAATAACTTTAATGGTGAACTCCTTAGCTGAATTTAAAATAGCATTCACAAGAAGATGGAATGATCTTCCAAAACTTTAACACTGATTTTATGAAATCAATAAAAAACATCAACTAGTTATTGTAATTAATTTATTTTTCTATTTAAAGCAATAGATAAGTGTCAGAAACGGATAATTTCAGTGGTGGGAAGGCTTACTAAGGAGTGCCCTTGGGATCAACTCCTCAACTCCTTTGGCAGATACAGGAAAGAAGCAAAATTAAGCAAATGAAGTCATGTTGGCCCAAAGATAGCTTTTGCCACCTATTTAGATTTATTCTGTTTGAGCTAAATTGGCTGGCCCTTTGTACCACTGCCTTGATCAGTGATCATTGGGACACAGTTCTGTGCAGCTGAAGCAATCCCCGAAGAGACTGACAACTCTAAACTATCTTCCAACAGTCTTCACAGTAGCTGAATGAACAAGTC
Source organism: Ovis aries (assembly GCF_016772045.2). Lineage (NCBI taxonomy): Eukaryota > Metazoa > Chordata > Mammalia > Artiodactyla > Bovidae > Ovis > Ovis aries. The sequence continues at coordinate 68,394,841 of NC_056062.1, read as the reverse complement.
CTTCCTTGAAGAGGGAACCAGGAAGTGCATCACCATGTTATGTTCATCCACTCCTTTGCACTTGTTCAGAAAGCAGCTCCTCCAGGATTCTGGTGAGCCTCTCTTCCTCAGGAAAACTTAGAAAAGGAAGAGCAATGGTGCTGGCTATTAATCCTGCAGCTGCAGCTGCTCTAAGGGTCTCAACTAAGACTCATTGTCTTTTTCTTTTACTTCCCATTTCAAATTTCCCTTATACTCAGCACACCTGGCAGTCTTGGCTGGCTACCATGTACTTTTCAGACTGAGTTTGCCTGAGAATTGTCATTTTCCATCAAAATTGGACAAGGAAGTACCAAGTGTGCCCAAATGGATTACTAGGTGTCAACAATATTCCTCCAAAGTGTAATAGCAGCCGTTTCTCCTGCTGATGATCAGAGTCAAACATGCTTGCCAAGATGGTGACTCTCTCTTTTTGTCTGATGACCTTCAAACCCAAAAAGTCTGAAATGCCCAGATATCAATCATAACTTTTCTCTGCCTCTTCACCAAAGTATTCTCCCTTGCTGCTGCTGCTAAGTCGCTTTAGTCATGTCCAACTCTGTGCGACTCCATAGATGGCAGCCTACCAGGCTCCCCCATCCCTGGGATTCTCCAGGCAAGAACACTGGAGTGGGTTGCCATTTCCTTCTTCAATGCATGAAAGTGAAGTCGTTCAGCGGTGTCTGACTCTTAGCGACCCCATGGACTCCAGCCTACCAGGCTCCTCCGTCCATGTGATTTTCCAGGCAAGAGTACTGGAGTGGGGTGCCATTGCCTTCTCCGATTCTCCCTTAAGAGACCAGAATTATAAACCTAAAAGAGTGCAGAGTTGTCAGGACAGAGGCACAAATTCCTACCATTAGTCATTGTGAACGTGGAAATGATAAGTAGAGCAACTCCTGCTTCTATGCCTTAATTCTTTAACCATCATATTCTTCCCTATGGAAGACATGGTTCCATATAAAGTTCTTTGACATAAGGTATATACAGTGACCTGGAGGATGGTGTCCCATCCCAGTAAGAGTATCACCTCTAAACTAGAACTTAAGTTATACTGCTGTAAGACCATTTCCAACACTCAGGTAGCAGCTTCTGGGTGATGCAGTATGTTATATAACCAGTAGATTATACTGTCATGGATCCACTTCCATACCTCTTTTTCTCTAAAATGAATTCCTATTCTCATGAGATCCTGTGCTGGCAGGTTAGACATGTCATATAGCTTCAGAGAATAGTGTTGGCTGAGGCTCTATTGGCTGAAAATGCAAACCTATACCTATGCTGTGTGCTGATCCCTGCTTAAATGAATCTTTGGCTCTTCCAAGATGGAAGGAGCTCAACAGAGTCACCACCAAGTGGCCCATTGGTCGACTTGAGGGATGATGCCATACCAGAGACTTACTATTGGTCTCTGGGGCTAGCAGGCTAGAAACACAGCAGCAGTGGTTGGATCAGTCCAGTTCAGTTCAGTCGCTCAGTTGTGTCCGACTCTTTGTGACCCCATGAATCACAGCACTCCAGGCCTCCCTGTCCATCACCAACTCCCGGAGTTCACCCAAACTCATGTCCATCGAGTCGGTGATGCATCCAGCCATCTCATCCTCTGTCATCCCCTTCTTCATCTGCCCCCAATCCCTCTCAGCATCAGGGTCTTTTTCAGTGAGTCAACTTTTCACATGAGGTGGCCAAAGTATTGGAGTTTCAACTTTAGCATCAGTCCTTCCAAAGAACAACCAGGACTAATCTCATTTAGAAAGGACTGGTTGGATCTCCTTGCAGTCCAAGGGACTCTCAAGAGTCTTCTCCAACACCACACTTCAAAAGCATCAATTCTTCGGCACTCAGCTTTCTTCATAGTCCAACTTTCACATCCATACATGACCACTGGAAAAACCATAGCCTTGACTAGACAGACCTTTGTTGGCAAAGTAATGTCTCTGCTTTTGAATATACTATCTAGGTTGGTCATAACTTTCCTTCCAAGGAGTAAGCGCCCTTTAATTTCATGGCTGCAATCACCATCTGCAGTGATTTTGGAGCCCCCCAAAATAAAGTCTGACACTGTTTCACTGTTTCTCCATCTATTTCCCACGAAGTGATGGGATCAGATACCATGATCTTAGTTTTCTGAATGCTGAGCTTTAAGCCAACTTTTTGACTCTCCTCTTTCACTTTCATCAAGAGGCTTTTTAGTTCCTCTTCACTTTCTGCCATAAGGGTGGTGTCATCTGCATATCTGAGGTTATTGATATTTCTCCAATTTTCTTGCATCCAAATACCAAGGTGATTCATCTGTCAATCCATCAGTCTTGATTCCAGCTTGTGCTTCTTCCAGCCCAGCATTTCTCATGATGTACTACTCTGCATATAAGTTAAATAAGCAGGGTGACAATATACAGCCTTGACGTACTCCTTTTCCTATTTGGAACAAATCTGTCGTTCCATGTCCAGTTCTAACTGTTGCTTTCTGACCTGCATATAGGTTTCTCAAGAGGCAAGTCAGGTGGTCTGGTATTCCCTACTCTTTCAGAATTTTCCACAGTTTATGGTGATCCACACAGTCAAAGGCTTTGGCATAGTCAACAAAGCAGAAATAGATGTCTTTCTGGAACTCTCTTGCTTTTTCGATGATCCAACAGATGTTGGCAATTTGATCTCTGGTTCCTCTGCTTTTTGTAAAACCAGCTTGAACATCTGGAAGTTCACAGTTCACGTATTGCTAAAGCCTGGCTTAGAGAATTTTGAGCGTTACTTTACTAGCGTGTAAGATGAGGGTGATTGTGTGGTATTTTGAGCATTCTTTGGTATTGCCTTTCTTTGGGACTGGAATGAAAACTGACCTTTTCTAGTCCTGTGGCCACTGCTGAGTTTTCCAAATTTGTTGGCATATTGAGTTTAGCACTTTCACAGCATCATCTTTCAGGAGTTGAAATAGCTCAACTGGAATTCCATCACCTCCACTACTTTTGTTCGTAGTGATGCTTTCTAAGGCCCACTTGACTTAACATTCCAGGATGTCTGGCTTTAGGTGAGTGATCACACCATCATGATTATCTTGGTCATAAAGATCTTTTTTGTATGGTTCTTCTCTGTATTCTTGCCACCTTTTCTTAATATCTTCTGCTTCTGTTAGGTCCATACTATTTCTGTCCTTTATCGAGCCCGTCTTTGCATGAAATGTTCCCTTGGTATCTCTAATTTTCTTGAAGAGATCTCTAGTCTTTCTAGTGGTTAGATCAGCCTTGGTAAATTGGAGCCTATGTTATCAAATTCATTTATAGCTAATGACTAATCCATTCATGCAGACAATGGCAAAGTCTTACATCCATTGACTAGGGGGATTAAGTGAAGTGCCTGAAAGAAAGTGAAGTCGCTCAATTGTGTCCGACTCTGCCACCCCATGGACTGTAGCCCACCAAGCTCCTCCGCCCATGGGATTCTCCAGGCAAGAGTACTGGAGTGGGTTGCCATTTCCTTTTCCAGGGGATCTTCCCATGAAGACAGTGGCAAAGTCTTACATCCATTGACTAGGAGGATTAAGTGAAGTGCCTGGGGCACAAAATTTGAGAAGGCATGCACTCAAGGACTGGTCAGTACAGAGTTACAGAAAAAAGTGAGTGTCTCCTTATGTTTTTCAATCCTCTGTACCTCTCTTGCTCTATGCTAGTTTCAGCCCTGCCTAAGTAATTTTGTTTACTTGGTCATTTAGTATACTTTCCATGGTGGTTACTTTCTGGTGAGCATTAATATGTGACAAATAAATCAATCCGCTTTTGTGCCCATTCCCATATGACCATCTATATGCCTTTATCTCAGACTTCCTTGTCTTCAAATTTCCAATCTTTCTCTTTCCATACTTACGATCAAACAGCAGTGACATTTCCACTGTCCATGACCCACTTTCTGTTAATCTCCTAATGCTGGGTAAGTTCTCTGTCCAACAAATAACCTATCCATGCACTGTCCTTCAAAAGGGTCATCCTCTCCTATATCTTGCAGGGTCACCTCTGATTAAGCCTTGAGGACAGTCATTGTATATTATAGGCTTGCATCCAAATACCAAAGTGGTTCATCTGTCAAGAACTCAGACTTTTCTTCCTCCATTAGCTGGTCACTAAAGGTACTCTGGTGGCTTCCCTGGTGGCTCAGAGGTTAAAGCATCTGCCTGCAATGCGGGAGACCTGGGTTTGATCCCTGGGTTGGGAAGGGATTCCCGGAGAAGGGAATGGCAACCCACTCCAGTACTCTTGCCTAGAGAATCCCATGGACAGAGGAGCTTGGTGGGCAACAGTCTATGGGGTCACAGAGTCAGACATGACTGAGCGACTTCACTTTCACTTTCACTTTCAAAGGTACTCTATAAGACCTTAAGTATGAGTTGAAAGAAGGCTGCTAGTGCATCAGTGTTGAATAACATGAGAATCTGCACTACCTGCTTATACACATTTTCTCTGCCCTCTAATCCCATTCCTGCTCAATCCTGGATGTATCACTTCCGTCTTACAGTTAATTGTTTCTAGACCTGCTCAACCTCATGACTAAGCAAAACATTGTCTATGTAGTTGATCAAGGTGATGTCATGTGCTAAGTACATCCTCATGGATGGCTGCCAGCCAAAACTATGGGAAAGGTTATGCAGGAGGTTCAGGCTGAGGTAAAAGAAATCTTGCCATGTGTGCCATACAGACCTGACTGTATTAAAGCCACCACAATAACTAGGTCAGATACACAAGAAGTAGATAAAGCTTTAGATGGCTTGGTAAAACACATGAGACCCAGACACTGGAGGGATAAGCTCTGCAGACCTCTAGAGGCCTGGCACATCAGTAAAAGTTTTCAGGGGTACAGTGGTCAGGGGCATTCTGATTCATCCTATCCAAACCAAAGGACAGATTTGTACCGTGCTTTCCTAACAAACCCTGATAGGGTCCTTCAGACTCTGGTGGCAGCATGTTCCACACCTGGAATGTTCTGGTAGGATGTCTAGATGATCCAGATCTCTTTAGACTATCTTATGATGCTGTGCTTAGTCGCTCAGCATGTCCGACTCTTTCTGACCACATGGACTGTAGTCTGCCAGGATCTTCTGTCCATGGAGATTCTCCAGGCAAGAATACTGCAGTGGGTTGTCATGCCCTCCTCCAGGGGATCTTCCCAATCCAGAGATCAAACCCAGGTCTTCCACATTGCAGGTGGATTCCTTACTGACTAAGCCACCGGAGAAGTCCTGTCTTATGATAGAGAGCAGAAAATTTAAGCTAGTGCAATTTCAAAACTATAGCTCTGTACTGTTTTCTGTTCTGTCAGAATACCAGCTGTTTCTGATCCTCTTTGATAGGAATGATGCAAGTGCCTCAGGCTATATTAATCTGCTCTAGCAGATAACAGCTCACAGCTGTAGGCAGGTTTTATTCATTGGTTGATCTTTCAGTAGTCTAGAGTTAATCTAGTTTCTTCATGGGCCAGACTGGAGAATTAAATGGACATGTATAGGGAGCACCACTCTAAGAGATGGAACAAACCTATGCCATCCTTCTCCTCCCCTGGTGTAGTATTTATTATCTTGGTTACAGGAGATAAAGCCCTAGATGCTTCCCTTGGCCATACCCACTATGATGTAATCCACAGGTCAAATACTCAGTATGGGAAATGTGCCAACTATCAAGTATTTCCATCCTAAATAAATATTATGGAACTGCAGAAATGATCACCAGGCACACCTGTGATGCCAGTGGACTGACTGAGACAAACCTTAGATAAAACCTCATTTATCACATGGCTACTATACATTCTCACTGTAACCAGAGGGTAGGAAGGGAACATGATGATGCTTTGGATCTTCTGGTATCAAAGTGATCTAACAGTCTTCAAACATTTGGTTAGTTCCCTTTCTTGAGTGTATACTTATCTGAGTAAATGGCACTAAGTGCCTTTGGGGAAAAACCGGGTTAATCATTATCTTGTGCATTCCACTGTGGTTCCGCCTTCCTAGGAACCCCATCTTTTTTCAATCAATGAGTTATAAGTTAAAACCTGCCTACATCTAGAAACTGGATGAGAAATCACTCTTTTTGAGACAACTTGCCTTAGACTTCTGATTACCCACCCTGATATTTTCTGATGGTACAAGTTGACTTTCAATTAAGAAAGTTAAAAGGGAAAACACAGACTGGGGGAAATTATTACAATAAACTACCATTCTGTTATAAGCAACTCTAAAACTGGACAAAATGTATTTAAAATGGGGACCTGGTTTTGATCCCTGGATTGGGAAAATCCCCTGGAGAAGGGAGCGGCTATGCATTCAGTATTTTGGCCTGGAAAATTCCATGGACTGTATAGTCTGTGGGGTTGCAAAGAGTCAGACATGATTGAGCGACTTTCACTTCACTTCACTTCAGATGTTAGATGACAGTACAGGTCTGTAACTCCTGAGAGAAGAGGAATTAACAAGGTGAACCCTGCCATTACCCTGGATTTCTGCTTCAAGGTAGTTTTCAGGTTGAGGCCCTGAAAAGAAGCTTTAACTGAGTACAACAATATCACAGAACTATGGAAACAAAATTTGAATTTTGACACTGCGAAGTAAGCTAGAATTTGTAAAGGAGATTACCATTGATAGCAAGTGATACTGAGAAGGAAATCCACAAATCTGCAGAGGGATTCCCATGAGTCTTTGCCTGAATATTAAACTGTGCATTCAAAGGTGTGTACAACACTAGAAAAAAGTAAATAACTGGGGGAAGAACAATTACCGAAGAGTTGTAAGTCAAATAAACTGCTAGAAGTAATACAGTATAGGGCTGGGGGGTATTAGATAGATTAGATTGGGGTTATAGTGTGGGGAATCCTAATTGAACCCTATAACTTTTAATAGAAAACTCATGAAATCCAGGTCTTGGGAGTAGAGTTTATCTAGTCTTTGAGTAAAGGCTGTTCTAGATTTACCCTAAAAAACTTAAAGATGGGGCTCAAAGGAATCGATCTAATCTGTATGAAAATTAATCACCTACTAGAAACTAAAACTTAATGCTGCTCTATCAAAGAAAGCCAAAAATTTCAGACATTCAGCAACACAGAATACATAATGTCCAACACACAATAAAATTTGCTAGAGGAAGGAAAATGTAACTCTTGACATGAGAAGATCAAAGAAAAGGAGTAAAAAGTGACAGAGATGATCAAATTAGCAAATAGTGAAGTGACTCTTAAATTCCTATTATGATATGTTACGAACAAAGCTGGTGGAGGTGGTAGAATTCCAGTGGAGCTATTTCAACTCCTGAAAGATGATGCTGTGAAAGTGCTACACTCAATATGCCAGCAAATTTGGAAAACTCAGCAGTGGCCACAGGACTGGAAAAGGTCAGTTTTCATTCCAATCCCAAAGAAAGGCAATGCCAAAGAATGCTCAAACTACTGCACAATTGCACTCATCTCACATGCTAGTAAAGTAATGCTCAAAATTCTCCAAGCCAGACTTCAACAATACGTGAACTGTGAACTTCCTGATGTTGAAGCTGGTTTTAGAAAAGGCAGAGGAGCCAGAGATCAAATTGCCAACATCCGCTGGATCATCGAAAAATCGAGAGTTCCAGAAAAACATCTATTTCTGCTTTATGGACTATGCCAAAGCCTTTGACTGTGTGGATCACAATAAACTGTGGAAACTTCTGAAAGAGATGGAAATACAAGACCACCTAACCTGCCTCTTGAGAAATCTGTATGCAGGCCAGGAAGCAACAGTTAGAACTGGACATGGAACAACAGACTGGTTCCAAATAGGAAAAGGAGTAAGTCAAGGCTGTATATTATCACCTTGCTTATTTAACTTATATGCAGAGTATGTCATGAGAAACGCTGGACTGGAAGAAGCACAAGCTGGAATCAAGATTGCCAGGAGAAATATCAATAACCTCAGATATGCAGATGACACCACCCTTATGGCAGAAAGTGAAGAGGAACTAAAAGCCTCTTGATGAAAGTGGAAGAGGAGAGTCAAAAAGTTGGCTTAAAGCTCAACATTCAGAAAATGAAGATCATGGCATCCAGTCCCATCACTTCGTGGGAAATAGATGGGGAAACAGTGAAACAGTGTCAGACTTTATTTTTTGGATCTCCAGAATCACTGCAGATGGTGATTGCAGCCATGAAATTAAAAGACGCTTACTCCTTGGAAGGAAAGTTATGGCCAACCTAGATAGCATATTCAAAAGCAGAGACATTACTTTGCCTACTAAGGTCCATCTAGTCAAGGCTATGGTGTTTCCTGTGATCATGTATGGATGTGAGAGTTGGACTGTGAAGAAGGCTGAGTGCCGAAGAATTGATGCTTTTGAAGATTCTTGGACTGCAAGGAGATCCAACCAATCCATTCTGAAGGAGTTCAGCCCTGGGATTTCTTTGGAAGGAATGATGCTAAAGCTGAAACTCCAGTACTTTGGCCACCTCATGTGAAGAGTTGACTCATTGAAAAAGACTTGATGCTGGGAGGGATTGGGGGCAGGAGGAGAAGGGGATGACAGAGGATGAGATGGCTGGATGGCATCACTGACTGGATGGATGCGAGTCTGAGTGAACTCTGGGAGTTGGTGATGGACAGGGAGGCCTGGCTGCAGTTCATGGGGTCGCAGAGAGTCGAACACGGCTGAACAACTGAACTGACTGACAGCAGTAAAGGAATATACATGAATATACATGAATATAATGAGGAAACAAATTGGGAATTTCAATTGAGAAACTCAAGCTATAAAGAATAGAGTGGAGAGTCTACTACTAAAGAATATAAGTAACTAAAATAAAAATTTCACTGGATGGACTGACCAGCTTAGGTGTTACAGAAAAAAAGTATTTGACACAAAACAGGACAATAGACACTGCACAAACTAGAGATGCTATGCAGGCAGGAGAAGAGGCTCATAAAATGTATTACAAAGAGTTATCACTATAAACCCCCGCAAATTTACTGAAATTAGAAGATTTGCCAAATTAACTATGCTTCAATAAAAAAAAAAAAAAACGATTTGCTGAGGAGAGCTGATGAGGATGTAGAGCATTAAAAATTGTTGCTGATGTCAGAACAAAATGTTACATAGACATTAGAAAAGTACTTGATATTTTCTAATAGTCTTAAATGATGTATGACCCAACAGTTACAGTCCTGCATATACGTATACCCAGGAGGGGCAGGTGCTCATGTTCACACACAAAAATTCAGAGTATTTTTAATAGCTCCCAGTTGGAAGCAATCCAAGTGTTCATCAGCTTAAGAATGGTTAAATAATTTGCAATATATTCTTTCAATGGAATAAATGAAAAAGAAGAGCTACTAGGACATATAACAACATGAATAAATTTGTGATATGCTTAGTGAAGGAAAACAGAAAAAAGGACTATATGTTAGGTGATTCTTTTTCTATGAAGTTCATAAAGAAGTGAAGCTAATCTATATTGATAGAAATCATCGTGGTTTCCTCTGGAGTAGGTAAAATATTCTGGAGTCTTGAAAACATTTTCAGTTTTGATGTGGGTGGTGGTCATATGGGTGTGTTGTTGCTGTTGTTCAGTCACCCAGTTGTGTCTGACTCTTTGCAGCTTCATGGACTGCAGCACGCCAGGCCTCTCTGTCCCTCACCGTCTCCCAAAGTTTGCCCAGGTTCGTGTCCATTGCATCAGTGATGCCATCCAGCCATTTCAAGGGTGTGTACATATGTAAATTCATCAAGCTAAACTAAGATTTGTGCATTTCTTTATTATTTGTAGTTTTCCCACTTGTGTTTGCCTTTAAATAAAAGTCTTATGTGAGTATACTCTGAAAAGTCAGAGCACAAGGAAGGATATGAATCCTTTCAAAAATCTGAACTTGTTAAATCTTTTCACTGTATGAATATTCAGTAAAGATTCCACAAGTCCAGATTTTTGAAAGGATTCCTATCCTTCCTATCTTCTGCTGGTCACATAGCCAAACTTGGCTGTCGACTGATTAAGTTAGAGTTCTTCAGAGAAGCAGAACCAGTAGGATATATAAACACAGAGGAGCCTGGCAGGCTACAGTCCATGGGGTTGCAAAGAGTCAGACACGACTAAGCAACTAACACACATACACAATGGTTTATATACACATGAGCCAGTTCCTATAATAATCTCCTCATATCAATATACATAGGTAGTATATAATTAAACTCCTCATATACATACACATGTATGTCTATACATATATATTACATATAAATGCATATTCTATATATGTATGTCTTCCCAGGTGGCTCAGCAGTAAAGTTTCTGCCTGCAATGTAGGAGACCCGGGTTTGATCCCTGGGTTGGGAAGATTCCCTGGAGGAGGACATGGAAACCCACTCCAGTATTCTTGCCTGGAGATTCCCATAGACAAAGGAGTCTTCCTGCTACAGTCCATGGGGTGGCAAAGAGCTGGACACCACTGAAGCGACTTAGCATACACACATGTCTATATATTATATACTGTATATATATGAGGAGGGTTTATATATACCTAAAAAATCTTCCAGATCTGCTGTCTACAAGATGGTGAATCAGAGATACCAGGAGTATAATTAAGTGTGAGCTTGAAGGCCTGAGAGTCTGGGGACTGATGGTATAAATCCCAATCTTAGTCCAAAGAACAGGCAACCGGGAGCGCTAATGTCCAAGGGCAAGCAAAAGCAAAGTTTTGGCTCAAGTAGAGAAAGCAAATATACTCTCTTCCTTTCTTGTTCTACTCAGACCCTAAGTATTAGATGATAAAAGTTGATGCCCACAGGCATTGGTGAGGGCAAATCTGTAGTCAGTCTTCTGCTCCAAATGCTAATCCCTTCTATCCTTACAGACAAATCCAGAAATAATATTTTATTAGCTTACCCGGGCACCCCCTTGGCCCAGTCAAGTTGACACGTAAAGTTTACCATCACACGGGGGAAAGCCATCCATAAACAAACCAGCTTAGCCATCCTCAGGCATATCATAAATCCCACTGCCCTTTCCTTGGCCAAGAGCCAAAGTCAGACCTCCAGGCATCCTAGAAAAGAATCAGAGTCTTAGTTCTCTGTGTAGATTCTCAGCAAATGCTTGTGGGTTTATTAAGAAGTTCATTTACTGAATAACATGATTTGGTCACGTTCTGAATCCATTTATGCCTACATAAAGCCATGAAAGATGTTTCTTAGCCTTTTCATAAACCCTTAAAATAGTTTCCTCAAGTAGAGAGAAGATGATTGATTTTACATCCCAAATCTCTGTTGGCTCTCTTCTAAGAAGAGAGAGATTTTAGTTCCATTGTATATATTTCACTTTATAAGACATGATTGCCTTTTTGTCTTTGCTCAATTTTAGTAAGTTATTTTTAAAGTGTTAGATTATTAAAAACAGAAGTGAACAGTCAATGTGAAAAGGCAAAGTGCCTTCACTTAGAAGTGTGAACTTAATTGAAATTACCTTTTGCCTGAAGATGGTGCTACTACCAAGAACACACAACAAAGTATTTATTCAGTGATAATTATAAATCCAAATGTCTCATTGCTAAAGAATAGAAGCCTAGCAAATGCATAACTATTTGAGGCTTCAGTTAGTGTAATACTTTAATGTAAAATAGTACTCTCTGAAACTAGAGGAGTCTTCTAGCTACTTTTGTCCTGGAGCAGCATGCCCTAGTCATCAGTAAATTAGTAGACTAAGAGCTCTGTGAGGATAAAACCTTGACAGTCTCATGTATGTTCGTATCTCCAGTGATTAGCATAGTGATAGCACAGGACAGACATTCAATGTGCATTTATGGAATTATTGAACAAAAAAAGATTGAATAAAGCCTTTCATATGATTGTGGCCTAAACCTTCATGCAAGTTGAAGCCAGAGTTTTAATTTTCATTTTCTTGTAGAGAAGTCAACAAGACTCAGCTAATCTTTTTATGGGAGTTTTTAAATGGCTCCAGAGGCACCTAACCAATTCCACCCCATGGATGGACATGTTTAATACCATCACAGTACCTCAACTAAGAGTGGAGCAGTTTTCAGTTTTACCCAAGTTCTGGTTGAGGTCTGGTAAATGGAGGGGTGGAAAAAACAATGACATTGGTAAAGGAAACAATAAAGATAATATCCTTTTAAAATGTAAATATATGTATCTCAGTCAGTCAGTCAGTCAGTTCAGTCGCTCAGTCGTGTCTGACTCTTTGTGACCCCATGAATCACAGCACGCCAGGCCTCCCTGTCCATCACCAACTCCTGGAGTTCACTCAGACTCGCATCCATCAAGTCAGTGATGCTATCCAGCCATCTAATCCTCGGTTGTCCCCTTCTCCTGCCCCCAATCCCTCCCAGCATCAGGGTCTTTTCCAATAAGTCAACTCTTCGCATGAGGTGGCCAAAGTACTGGAGTTTCACCTTTAGCATCATTCCTTCCAAAGAAATCCCAGGGTTGAGCTCCTTCAGAATGGACTGGTTGGATCTCCTTGCAGTCCAAGGGACTCTCAAGAGTCTTCTCCAACACCACAGTTCAAAAGCATCAATTCTTCGGCGCTCAGCCTTCTTCACAGTCCAACTCTCACATCCATACACAACCACTGGAAAAACCATAGCCTTGACTAGACGGACCTTAGTCAGCAAAATAATGTCTCTGCTTTTGAATATACTATCTAGGTTGGTCATAAGTTTTCTTCCAAGGAGTAAGCGTCTTTTAATTTCATGGCTGCAATCACCATCTGCAGTGATTTTGGAGCCCAAAAAAATAAAGTCTTCCACTGTTTCCCCATGTATTTGCCATGAAATGATGGGACCAGAAGCTATAATCTTAGTATTTTGAATGTTTTAAACCAACTTTTTCACTCTCCTCTTTCACTTTCATCAAGAGGCTTTTTAGTTCCTCTTCACTTTCTGCCATAAGGGTGGTGTCATCTGCATATCTGAGGTTATTGATATTTCTCCTGGCAATCTTGATTCCAGCTTGTGTTTCTTCCAGTCCAGCGTTTCTCATGACATACTCTGCATATAAGTTAAATAAGCAAGGTGACAATAGACAGCCTTGACGTACTCCTTTTCCTATTTGGAACCAGTCTGTTGTTCCATGTCCAGTTCTAACTGTTGCTTCCTGGCCTGCATACAGATTTCTCAAGAGGCAGCTTAGGTGGTCTGGTATTCTCATCTCTTTCAGAAGTTTCCACAGTTTATTGTGATCCACACAGTCAAAGGCTTTGGCATAGTCCATAAAGCAGAAATAGATGTTTTTCTGGAACTCTCTTGCTTTTTCCATTTCCAAATCCAGCGGATGTTGGCAAATTGATCTCTGGTTCCTCTGCCTTTTCTAAAACCAGCTTCAACATCAGGAAGTTCACGGTTCACGTATTGTTGAAGCCTGGCTTGGAGGATTTTGAGCATTACTTTACTAGCGTGTGAGATGAGTGCAATTGTGCAGTAGTTTGAGTATTCTTTGGCATTGCCTTTCTTTGGGATTGGAATGAAAACTGACCTTTTCCAGTCCTGTGGCCACTGCTGAGTTTTCCAAATTTGCTGGCATATTGAGTGTAGCACTTTCACAGCATCATCTTTCAGGATTTGAAATAGCTCCACTGGAATTCCATCACCTCCACTAGCTTTGTTCGTAGTGAAGCTTGCTAAGGCCCACTTGACTTCACTCCAATGTCTTTGTTCCATATGTAAAATCCAAAATTCTTACTCTGAGCTACAAGATACCACAAGGTCTACCTGCCACCCCTCCCAACTTTCCTCTAACTGTAACCCCCAGAGTTCTTCCCCATGCTCAGTGCTCAGCCTCAACTGGCCTTCTTGCTAGTTTTCAGGCGTCTCATGCACATTTGTAATTTGGTGTCCTCTGCCTGTTCCCAATGTCATTGGGAACAGAAACAAATTTGCACTGGGCATCATCAGAATTACTAAGAAACCATAGTAAAAAGACATTTAGCAATTTTATAGCAATAGCAAATGACCAGAACAATTACACATTTATAAATCCCTTTTAGATATAACAGATATTTTAGTTTGTTAAACATACATAATAGTCCATTGTGTTAATTTTTCTTCCTAATACAACATAATTGCATTTGCAGTAATGTAAATATTGAGAATTTCTTTTTTTAATTGAAGTATAGTTGATTTACAAAGTTATATTAGTTTCAAGTGTACAGCAAAGTGATGCAGATTCTTTTCCATTATAGGTTATTACAAGATATTAAATATAGTTCCCTGTGCTGTACAATAGGTCCTTATTGTTTATCTATTTTATACAGATACTACTCCCCTGTAGTAGTAATCCTAATCCAAATTCCTAATTTATTCCACCTCTACTCTTTCCCCTTTAAAGTGAGTGAAGTCACTCAGTCGTGTCTGACTCTTTGCGACCCCATAGACTGCAGCCTGCCAGGCTCCTCTGTCCATGGGATTTTCTAGGCAATAGTACTGGAGTGGTTTGCCATTTCCTTCTCCAGGGGATCTTCCCAACCCAGGGCTCAAACCCGGGTCTCCTACATTGTAGACAGAGGCTTTACCATCTAGCCACCAGGGAAGTCCAAAATTTGTTTTCTGTGTCTGTGAGTTTCTTTCTGATTTGTAAATAAGTTCATTTGTATTATTTGTTTAGATTCTTAAGTGACATACTTGATATGTGTCTTTGACATACTTCACTTAGTATGATAATATCTAGGTCTACAGAGACATTACTTTGCCAACAAAGGTCCGTCTAGTCAAGGCTATGGTTTTTCCAGTAGTCATGTATGGATGTGAGAGTTGGTCTGTGAAGAAAGCTGAGCACCAAAGAATTGATGCGTTTGAACTGTGGTGTTGGAGAAGACTCCTGAGAGTCCCTTGGAGTGCAAGGAGATCCAACCAGTCCATTCTGAAGGAGATCAGCCCTGGGATTTCTTTGGAAGGAATGATGCTAAAGCTGAAACTCCAGTACTTTGGCCACCTCATGCGAAGAGTTGACTCATTGGAAAAGACTTTGATGCTGGGAGGGATTGGGGGCAGGAGGAAAAGGGGACAACAGAGGATGAGATTAGTTGGATGGCATCACTGACTCAATGGACGTGAGTTTGAGTGAACTCTGGGAGTTGGTGATGGACAGGGAGGCCTGGCGTGCTGCGATTCATGGGGTCGCACAGAACCGAACACGACTGAGCTACTGAACTGAACTGATTCTTGTTGCTGCAAATGGCATTATTTTATTCTTTTTTATTTGATATTGATTATCACATAAATATGTATTACTTGTTACTACTCGATATATAATATATATATATTTCTTGATGTATATATATATATGCCACGTCTTCTTTAGCCATTCATCTGTTTATGGATATTTAGGTTGCTTCCATGTTTTGGCTATTGTAGTAGGGCTGCTGTGAACACTGGGGTGCATGTATCTTTCCAAATTAGAGTTTTTGTCTTTTCTGGATATATGCCCAAGAGTGGGATTGCTGTATCATATGGCAACTCTGTTTTTAGCTTTTTAAGGAACCTTCATACTGTTCTCCATAGTGGCTCTACCAATTTACATTACCATCAAAAGTGTAGGAGGGTTCTCTTTTCTCCACATCCTCACCAGCCTTTATTATTTGTAGACTTTGATTATGGCCATTGCGGCCAGGGTGTTATGATACCTCATTGTAGTTTTGATTTGCGTTTCTCTAATAATTAGTGATATTGAGCATCTTTTCCTGTGCCTACTGGCCATCTGTGTATTTTCTTTGGAGAAATGTCTATTTAGGTCTTTTGCCCATTTTTTATTGTTTTTTTTTTTAATTGAGATATATAAGCTCTTTGTGTATTTTGAAAATTAATCCCTTGTCAGTCATACCATTTGCAAATATTTTCTCCCAGTCCATAGCTTGTCTTTCATTGTGTTTATGGTTTCCTTTACTATGCAAAAGCTTTTAGGTTTAATTAGGACCCATTTGTTTGTTTTCACTTTTGTTTCCATTACTCTAGGAGACAGATCCAAAAAAATATTGCTGCAATTTATGTCAAAGAGTGTGCTGCTTATATTTTCCTCTAGGAGTTTTATAGCATCCAGTCTTATATTTAGAGGAGCCTGGTGTGCTATGGTCCATGGGATCAATGATTGAACAACAACGACTTACATTTAGGCATTTAATCCATTTTAAGTTTTTGTGGTTTTTTTTGATATAGTACTAGAGTATATTTTAATTTCATTCTTTTACATGTAGTTATCCAGTTTTCCCAGCAACCTTATTGGAGAGACTGTTTTTTCTCCGTTGTATTCTTGCCTCATTTGATGAAAATTAGTTGACCATAGGTGTGTGTGGGTTCTCTGTTCTGTTCCATTGATCCCTATGTCTGTTTTTGTGACAATACCACATGGTTTTGACTACTATAACTTTGGGGTATTGTGGAAGTCTGGATGGGTGCCTCCAACTTTGCTGTTTTTCCTCAGGATTGCTTTGGCAATTCTGGGTCTTTCATGGTTCGATATAAATTTTAGGATTATTTATTCTAGTTCTATGAAATATGTCATGGGTAATTTGATAGTGGTCATATTAACTCTGTAGATTGCTTTGGGTAATATGGAAATTCTAACAATGTTAATTCTTCCAATCCAAGACCTTGGGGGATATCTTTCCATTTCTTTGAATCATCTTTAATTTTTTTATCAATATTTTATAGTCCTTGACATATGAGTCTTTTACTTCCTTGGTCAGGTTTATTCCCAGGTGTTTTTTTTTACATGATTTTAAAAGGGATTTATTTTTAAACTTTCTGTTTCTGATGTTTCATTGTTCATGTAAAGAAATTTCTATATGGTAATCTTGCATTTTGCAACCTTGTAGAATTTGCTCGTTAGCTCTAATAATTTTTGTGTGGAATCTGTAGGGTTTTCTATATACATATAGCTCAGCAGGTAAAGAATCTGCCTGCAAAACAGGAGACAGAAGAGATGCAGGTTCAATCTCTGGGTCCAAAAGATCCCCTGGAGTAGGAAATAGCAACCCACTCCAGTATTCCTGCCTGACAAATTCCATAGACAGAAGAGCCTGGCAGGCTACAGTCCAAATGGTTGCAAAGAGTAGAACATGACTGACTAAGTATGCACATATATGGCATCATGTCATCTGCGTAAAATGATAATCTTACCTCTTCCCTTCCAATTTAGGTATCTTTTATTTCTTTTTCTTGTCTGATTACTGTGACTGGGACCTCCAGTACCATGCTGAATAGAAGTTGTGAGAGTGGACAGCCTATCTTGTTCCAGAATTTAGTGGGAAGGCTTTTAGCTTTTCACTGTAGAGTATTATGTTGGCTGTGGGTTTGTCATAAATGGCTTTTACTGTGTTGAGATGTGTTCCCTTTATATCCACTTTGATGAGAGTTTTTATCATGAATGGATGTTAAATTTTATCAGATGCTTTTCCTACATCTGTTGAGATGATCCTGTGGTTTCTGTCTCTCCTTTTGTTGATGTGGTTGATATCACATGATTTGTATATGTTGGACCATCCTTGTGACTCTGGGATGAATCCAACTTGACCACAGTGTATGATCTTTTGCATATGTTGTTGGATTCAGTGTGCTAATATTTTGTTGAGGATTTTTGCATCTATGTTCATCAAAGATATTGGCCTGTAATTTTCTTTTTTGGTAGTGTCATTGTCTAGTTTTAGTATCAGAGTGATAGTAGCTTCTTAGAATGACTTTAGAACTAAATTTTAACAAATATTTACTACAATTATTAAGAACACAGATAATACTTATCAAGTCATACTCTGTGCTGGGCATTCTTCTAATTCATTTAATATTCACAACTACCCAGTGAGATAAAAATAATTATCATTCCCATTTTAAAGTTGAAGAAATGAGATATAACAGAGCTGCATACAAAGAAGTACCCAAAATATGGAAATGGTTTAATAAGCTATTTCATATCTACACCACAGAATATGATCCACACATTAAAAAGAATGAATTAGAGCTATGCTAACTGACTTAGAGGAATTTCCATGAAGTGTTGTTTCATTAAAATAGCAACATATAGAAAATTGTGAATGATATGGCCCTATTTTAATAGAATAAAAACAAAAATGCCATATATATATATATATATATATATATATATATATATATATATATATTCATTGTATTTGATTCCGTGCATTGCCCATAGAATCATGACCAGCCAAAGGCAAACCTTAGGGGTTGGGGAGCAGTCAACAAGGGTGACTGAGGAAGAATGATTAGTAAATGCAGTAAGAAGAGAAACAAGAGCACAGTTTCCAGGAAACCAGATAAAGAAAGTGGTTCAAGAAGAGGAGTGGCAACAATTACTGCTGGATAGAGTAGAATGGAAACATTGGCTTTAGTAACATGGAAATAATTCATGCATTTATAATCTTTTCAAGATTTTTTATTGAAATGGGAATAGAAGCCTGATTGGAGAGGGTTCAAGACAGAATGGGAAAACTGGGGATATCAGAGACATCTATGGTCAAATCTTGTAAGAGAGTTTTGATTTAAGAAGAGAAAGGGTAATACAGTAATATAGCAGTAACTGGTAAGGAGTGCTTTGTTTTGTGTTGATTTTTAAGATGGTAATTGTTTCAGAATGGTTGTATGCTAATGAAAACAATCTCGTAGAGGAAAATTGTTGATGGAAGAATGAGGAAGCAATTGCTAGACTGATGTTTTAAGAAAAAAAAAATGTGTGAATGGATTTTAGTACACAGATGGAGGGGGATGGTCTTAAAAGGTGTGTAAATGGTTCCTGTATCATAAACAAAGAGGAAGGTAGAGTGGTACAGATGTTGGGTGTTGGCAGATGAGGTGATGTGTGTGTGGAAGACATCCTCCAATTCCTTGTATTTTCACAGTGAAGTACAGAATCAAGGTCATCAGCTGAGAATGAACATGAAAGAAACTCTTGGAAGTTTGAAGAGAGAGGAAAAGGTAAGGAATAATTATCTAGGAGAGCAGTAGAGTGAAGAAGTACAGAAATGCAGTAGGATTTCCTGTCAGCATTAATGTTCTTATTGAGGTTATACATTTAAGGTGAGCACAACCATGATTTTTCTGCATCCACACTCAGCAGCCCAGGTACACATATGGAGTAGGTAGTATTGAATGTAAACAGTGCAGTATCACTGCCCGGCAAACTCCATGGAACTGCAGCACGCCAGGCCTCCCTGTCCATCACCAGCTCCTGGAGCTTACCCAAACTCATGTCCATCACGTCAGTGATACCATACAACCATCTCATCCTCTGTCCTCGCCTTCTCCTCCCACCCTCAATCTTTCCCAGCATCAGGGTCTTTTCCAATGGGTCAGTTCTTCACATTAAGTGCCAAAGTATTGGAACTTCAACTTCAGCCATCAGGCAGGGTAACACAAATATTGGCCCTGGAATGGGGGAACCTATGACGTAAAAGGGATGATGAATAAAGAAAGGCAATGGGATCAAGAAACTATAGGTCTCAAATAGATCAAAGCTTTTTGGGAGTTTGGGTATTAAAGGGAATGAGCTGAAAAGATAGGTGGCAATGGTTAGAGAGTGGTGCACTTAAAAATAAAGATCATGAAAGGGATGTAGCTTTTTTTTTTTTTACTATGATTGACAAGCTCTAAAGACAATCATAGAACTGATAAACTGAGATAGGATGAAGTTTCACAATTGTTAGAGGAGAGGAGGTTAAAAGACTGAGAAATAAGCTCAGTTTACATGGACATTGAATCACCTGGGAGGAGTGAGTGCCAGCTGTGTGACAATCTTTAGGAACAGCTTGGCAGTCTGTAGATGATGCCAACAGGAGGGGAGTGGATGGCTTCATATGATAGAATGTGCTTTAAAGACAGCGTTTCTCTGGAAGGAGACAGGGACAGTGATGTTGATGAGGAACAAGGAGTTCCTCAGTTGCCTTACTTCTGAGCTGTGGGAGATTAAAATAAACAAAACCCAGCCTCCTTTGAGGGTGCTTCAGAAGAAGCAGTTTCATTAGGGAAGAATTAGTCTGAGACAGAGCAAGCAGATGGTAATTGACTGAACAATGGCCTCCAAAGACATCAGTTCCTAATACTGGAACCTGTAAATGTTACCTAATCTGATCGGGGGTTGGGGGTGGGGGGGGGCGGTTCTGCAAATATAATTAAGAATCTTGAGGTGGGGAGTTATCCAGGTGGGCTCTAGTTGCAATCACTGGTATCCTAATAAGAGCGAGAGGCAGAGGGAGATTTAACAGATAGAAGATGCCAAGATAGGGTGTTATGGTGATGGATCAAAGAGAGTTGAGGATGCTCCCTTTGAAATCTGGAGAGATGTGACAAGCAGGGAGTGCCAGCAGCCATTGGAAGCTGTAAGATGCAAAGAACAGATTCTCCCCTAAAACCTCTGGAGTGGACACAGTCCTGTTAACCCTTTAATTTTAGCACAGTGATAGTGACTTCAGATTTCTGGGCTTGAGAATTGAGAGAATAAATGTCTGTTTTTCGGTCACTGAGTTTGTAGTGCTTTATTACAGCAGCCATAGGAAACTGATACACAGGCGAAGCAAAGAATCAAAGAAGAGAAAGGGAAGAGAGCGGACTTTGTTGATTATGGACTTTAAGTTCCAGAGAGCACAGGGGAAGTGGGAGGACAGAATTACAGAGAACATATGAAGTCTTACAGAGCTGAGAGCCTGAGACAAACTTTTAACTGTTGGGTAATGGGTGGCTACCTGTTAAATAGAGATAAGTGAAAGTCAGTCATGTCTGACTCTTTGTGACCCCATGGGCTATATAGTCCATGGAATTCTCTAGGCCAGAATACTGGAGTGGGTAGCCTTTCCCTTCTCCAGGGGATCTTCCCAACCCAGGGATCAAACCCAGGTCTCCTGCATTGCAGGTGGATTCCTTACCAACCGAGATATCAGGGAGCTCAAATAGGGGTATAAGAGAATGATGGAATTAGCACTGATGACCTAAGAGGTAGACTTTGACAGGAGGAAAATGATATACATATATACATCTATAAATGATAATTATGCACATATATCTATTTATAAATAAATGTACATATATTTGACTGTATATGCATAATATGTGTATATATTTATATTTGAGTTTATATGTAGATTTATCATTATGTGCATATATATATTCATCTATGTATATGAATGTGTATATTTGCATATTATTTTTAAATCATGGAGGAAATTAGAAGTGTAAGAGTTTGAGTAGGATAGGAAACATAATGGAGACAAAGAGGAGAAGAAAAATGCTGGTACTTAGAAAACAAAGCAGAAAGTGAAAGAACATATAAGGATCACATTTAAGCATTTACGTAAAACTGCATAGGTGTGTATATGTATAAGGAATTTTTTAAATTTAAAATAAACTTATAAAATCATAGTTTGTATAGCAATGAAAGTGCCAAAAGACCTTTTTAAAAATTAGATTGAAACATACATGATGCTAACAATATGATCTTAGCTTCCCCTGCATTTGCTCTTTCCTATTTGCAGTTCACTGCATTTATGATTCTAACTGATCCCGTGTGTGCAGACAATTCAATGCACAACTGTTCCAGCCCTCTCTGAAGCCCCTACTTTTTGTCTCTGAAAGGAGGAGGCTGCAGTATTCAGTGGCATGTGTGTGCTAAAAAGGAGTTTGCCTGAGACGATCTTAAGGTAGGTCTACTTTGAGAACCTGGTCCAAAAGGAAAGTATGGCTAAAAATTTCTGAAGGTAGGTATTTACTTTAAAAGAATAGCTTGGCCATCCAAATTTTCTTCTCTGTACCATTTGTCAACAAACGGGCTTATGATTGCAAATCTAGGGTCTTTTCTTGAATGAACTCTTAACAAGCTGCTTCACTCTTTTGCTGGGCAGCTAAAGGCATTGTATTTTTTTAGCATCTCTGACCCCTAAAATCTCACTCATGTAACAGTTTCATGCAAGTCTTGGGGCTATGCAGTCTTATCCTGGATTTTCTTTGCCCAGAGATAGACAGAAAAAAAAAAACAAAACACGGAGGATTGCTAGTTTCTGTGGGATTATCATACATCATTTCTACTTATATTTCTACTGCTCACACTAGTCACAGACTCTAGAGCTAGACTACCTAGGTTCAAATCCTGGTTTTACTACTACCTGGATATGTGTTCTTAAGCAAGCGACTTACCCTCTCTGTGCCTCTGAGTTCTAAACTGAAAATATGATAGCAATCAATAGCAGTGACCTCATAAGGTTGTTGTGAAGACTAAATTAATCAATCCATACATTGTACTTAATTCTTGGTACATAGTAAATACCAAATAAATTGAAGTGTCATTATTAGTATAATTTGTGTGGGGAAATAATCCTCCTAAAACATGGATGTGCAGAGAAGGAAGAAAGAATGAGATAAAAGCTAAAAATAATGAGGGAAACAAAAGTCAGTGACCTGTATCAGGATTTGAGAGACTGGAAATATTTTGGAAGAAATGAAGACCCTCAGAAAAATCACACAAAAAGGATAAAAGCAGGGGTCTGGTGACCTGAATTGTGTGGATGTGCAGAATCCATACAGTACACTCTGGGGTCAGGAAAGTTAAGTAATGAATATGTGTGGCCACAGTTGTAGAGTTCTGGAGGAAAACAAACCTATCTGTAAAATCACTTTCAATAAGCCTAAAAATGCATCTCTCAGTAAAGTTAGAAAAACAAAAATCCCACAAAACTACATACAATACATCGTGCACAACAAGAATGAATTCAGATGGGAAACAAATACATCTTTATACACGCTATTCAAAAATTTATCGGGACAGCAAAGCTTCCCTGTAACTAGCCAAGTACATACTCCACTTACTCACCTGCTAGTCCAATAGCTTGAAAAATTGGCTTTTAACCTTGCCTTGCCCAAGGACAATGTTCTCATTCTGAAAGGAGTTTTCAGCCTCAATTGATAAATGCCTCTGCTTATGTTTGTATATTTTTATCTTAGAGAATACTGATGAATTTCTGGCAGACAGGGGACTACTAATGAGACACATGGGCTCACAATCTTCTTATCAATCTTTTAAATGAGCAGTCAGATGTCACAGAACATAGCACAGCTTACATGAGTACATATTTGTATTAGTGGAATTATTCTGTTCAGATTATTTCCGGAATTTCCTAATATAAAGTGGAATTTGGTTTGAGATAATACTGGAGATTTTATGTGGACTTGTAAAAGGAACTTCTCAGCTTTACTTTCTGTCTTCTGGAACACTTTCAAAAAACTGTTTGGGTGGCCTTAGGCAGGGTCTTTTAGAAGGCAGTTTATGTGTGTGTGGATGATGGCCTATTCAAAGCGAAGTGCCAAAGGAGAGTTATCAGAATTGTCATTATATTCGATGTTGATATTTGTTTTATTTGCTTTGCAATAAAAAAGTAATATAACTATGTCAGTTCCAACACAATTAGGGAATTTTTAAAAAGTGATGCACTGATTGGCACTTGAAGGTGATGTGTAATGGAATGAAACAAAAATTCAACTTGTGTAGCAGGTATCTTCATCTTCCAAAACCATGTTCCCTGTTGAGTAGCCCTGCCTTCCCCTTCCCACTGCCCTCTCCATATTAGTTATTTGGCAAGCATTGAATATTCTCCTACTATTCTTTTGGTACTAAGGATAGGAAACTAATATGATATGCATGGTCGTTATCCTGAGGAAAAGTTTTCACAAAATGATTGGAGCCATTGAACAGAAAGCAGTTTTTAGATGTCATTTCCTCTCAGAAGGAGCAACAGAAATAGAGTTCCAGTGCTATGGGCTGAATTGCGTCCTCACAAATTTGTATCAGTTCAGTTCAGTTCAGTTCAGTCACTCGGTCGTGTTCGACTCCTTGCGACCCCATGGATCGCAGCACCCCAGGCCTCCCTGTCCATCACCAACTCCCAGAGTTCACTCAGACTCACGTCCATCGAGTCAGTGATGCCATCCAGCCATCTCATCCTCTGTTGTCCCTTTCTCCTCCTGCCCCCAATCCCTCCCAGCATCAGTCTTTTCCAGTGAGTCAACTCTTCGCATGAGATGGCCAAAGTACTGGATTTTCAGCTTTAGCATCATTCCTTCCAAAGAAATCCCAGGGCTGACCTTCTCCAGAATGGACTGGTTGGATCTCCTTGCAGTCCAAGGGACTCTCAAGAGTCTTCTCCAACACCACACTTCAAAAGCATCAATTCTTCGGCGCTCAGCCTTCTTCACAGTCCGACTCTCACATCCATACATGACCACAGGAAAAACCATAGCCTTGACTAAATGGGCCTTAGTCGGCAAAGTAATGTCTCTGCTTTTGAATATGCTATCTAGGTTGGTCATAACTTTTCTTCCAAGGAGTAAGCGTCTTTGCTGAAGCCCTAATCTCCAGTGCTTCAAACTGTTATGGTATTTGGAGATATAAGGCCTTTTAAGATGTGATTAAGTTAAAATGAGGCCATTTTTAATCCAATTTGACTGGTATCCTTCTAAGACAATGAAGTTTAGTCACACAAAGGAACATAAGGGATGCACAAGCACATAGGGATCACCATCTGAAAACACAGGGAGGAGGCCTTCTACAAGACAGGGAGAGAGGTCTTCAGGAGAAACTGTTCCCAACTGGGTCCTTGGACTCTTAATCAAGAAATTGATAAGAGGCCAGATAAGAAATTCACACAAGACTTGATTGGGGGTTGGAGCACAAAGGGGCAAAAACAAGTGACATGTGCCTTGCTCACTCCCAGAGGAGGGGTGAGCTGGTTCTTTGCCTGTAATAACAACAGGAGTGGTCTGCAGGTTGGGCAGGAAGAATAGCTTAGGTGGTCTGCCCACCCCTTGGTGGTGCTGTGTGCAGGGACCGTAGGCAGTACCTGCTTTCACTCCCAGCATCTCAGGAGTAGCAGCTTGTTTGTGGCCTTTTCACTGTGTATGTAATTGCCCACCACACATACGTGCAGTTCTTTACAGTTTCTTCGTATGCTGTTGCTCCAGGAGACATCTGTCCAGGTGCAAACACTCTGGAAAAGGGTCCCAGATTCCAGCTTATCTCAAAACTAACCCTGCTAAAACCTTGATCTTGGACTTCCAGCCCTGGAACTGTGAGATTCTATTGTGATATTTTGTTATGGCAGCCCAGCAAATGAATGCACCCACTTTGGTAAATGACCTACTCAAGATCACCTACTCACCACCATATTTTTGTACTAGACCCTTTCAAAATAAAATTGTACTAGACAAAGTTAAATAGGAAAGAAAAGCTTAATTCAAGACTATTGATATAAGTGTCAGGTAGTTAGAATAGGAAAAAGGAGTCCAGAATGGTGGTTGCTAAAAGACAAAGAAGGGAAAACCCATTAAAATAGAACAAAGGAAGGTCTAAGCCTCGACTGAGGAACTGTTGCCGGGGTCCAGCCCTGGTGGATCCAGGGAAATTCGAAGCGTGGATGGCATAGGTGAGGAAAACTTATTTGTTTATTAATATAAGATTAGATTAGGAAGAAATAGTGTAGTAGGAAAATTAAGTGGAGAAAAGAGGCTGAATAACTTGGTTTACGTGGAAAGCCAATAAAGTTCCAGACAAGGAGCCTGCACCATCTACGTTAGGCCACTGGCCTCTGTTTGAATATCGGAGAGTGCCCCACCTTGGGCTCTCTCTCTTATGGATCTTATAGAAATGGCGAGCCTCCGCGCCCCAGATGGGAATTCAGCCTGAAATCAGGGCAAAGAGGAGACACGGGGGAAACCAGTCCAGCCACTGGCCCAGCCTCTATTGTCTAGGAAGGCCTTGTATACCTTTTTGCTTGTACATAGAGATCAATGGGTGATACAAAGTTACGCAGCATTAGCAGCCCAGACTCATCAAAACCAGGCTTTTCTCTCTGCATACCTAATTGTATACACAAGTCCTAGGTGATTTACATCATCTTCCAGCCAAAAGGGACAATTAACATTTTACAGCCTTTTTTCTGATAAGGGTTTGTCAACCAGAAGACTTATTTGTGTTGTTATTCTCAAAGTCTGGTGCCACTCTCAGAAAACACTAAATAAAGTTACATTCTTACATAGCAAAGATACAGCAATTTATAACAAGTAAAAGGAGTATAGTGATATATAACAAAAGAAAAGTAATTAACTCAAAAGTCTAGTGTTGCTAACATCAAAACTACTATATACCCTGAATTTTACATAATGGAAGATACAGAGTCCTGCAGGGGCAGGAGTCCTGACCCTTTCTGTATATCTTTTTGTATACAAAGGTCTCAGGTGATTTACATTATCTTCTGGCCAAGAGGCTTGCTGACACTTTTTGGCTCTCTTCCTTAATGAATGTTAATCTCGATTCCCCTGAAGTGTTTTTTCTTTAATCTGCATTTCCCTAAAGCACTAAAGTTACATCTCTATAGAACAAAGGCGCAGTGGGTTATAACAAAGAAGGTACTTAACTCAAAGATCTAATGTTGCTACTTGTTTTTTCTGTATACCAACTATATCAACAAATAAAAGATATGAAAATTTGGCAGCAAGTATTGGCTCAACAATGAAACGCTTAATTAGTTTTATTCTAATGATCTTGACACCTCGGAAGCCCCTGCAATCCTAGGATGTTTTAAGCTTCCTGTGCCTCCAGCGGTCCGGAGGCCTCAAACAATCACATGCATAGCTGTACGAGTCCTACAGGCAGGCTAGAAAGCCATCAGAGGGGTGTTTGGATGGAAACACTTGTATTATGCCCAGGAGATTTATTATCTAAAAGCTCTAATTTTTCCAGAAAAAGGTGGTGGGGGGACAGACCCTGTTAATGACAGAAGAGTAGGTGGAAAGCATAACACAGTAAAGCAGGCAGACTCTGGTTTTGGGAGGTGGATGCTCAGGAAATTCCAGGGGGAACCCCTGAAACCTAATCACGTACTTGCGTTTTGTCAGGCTTCCTTCCGCATGACCTTGTCACTGCGGAATTCCTCATTCTGGCCCCCGGCAACCTCTGGTAAAACAAACAGCCCTCCTGGCTAGCCTAATTTACATAGGGTTGGCTGAGGGGGAGGTGAAAAAAAACATAAAAAGAGGAGCCACGGGAGCTGCTTGTATATTTTTGAGATTAATTCTTTGTCAGTTGCTTTGCTTGCTCTTATTTTCTCCCATTCTGAAGGCTGTCTTTTCACCAGCTCAATTCCAGAAAAATAAACAACCCAATCAAAACATGGGCCAAAGAACTACACAGACATTTCTCCAAAGAAGACATACAGATGGCTAACAAACACATGAAAAATGCTCAACATCACTTATTATCAGAGTTATGCAAATCAAAACCACAATGAGGTACCATCTCACACCAGTCAGAATGGCTGCTATCAAAAAGTCTACAAACAATAAATGCTCGAGAGGGCATGGAGAAAAGGGAACTCTCTTACACTGTTGGTGGGAATGCAAACTAGTACAGCCACTATGGAGAACAGTGTGGAGATTCCTTAAAAAACTGGAAATAGAACTGCCATACAACCCAGCAATCCCACTGCTGGACATACACACAGAAGAAACCAGAATTGGAAGAGACATATGTACCCCAATTTCATCACAGCATTATTTACAATAGCCAGGACATGGAAGCAACCTAGATGTCTATCAGCAGACGAATGGATAAGAAAGCTGTGGTACATATACACAATGGAGTATTACTCAGCCATTAAAAAGAATGCATTTTAATCAGTTCTAATGAGGTGGATGAAAGTGGAGCTTATTATACAGAATGAAGTAAGTCAGAAAGAAAAACACCAAAACAGTATATTAATACATATATATGGAGTTTAGAAAGATGGTAACAATGACCCTATATGCGAGAGAGCAAAAGAGACACAGATGCAAAGAACAGAGTTTTGGACTCTGTGGGAGAAGGTGAGGGTGGGATGATTTGAGGGAATAGCACTGAAACATGTATATTACCATATATGAAATAGATTGCCAGTCCAGGTTTGATGCATGAGGCAGGGTGTTAAGGGCTGGTGCACTGGGATGACCTTGAGGGATGGGATGGGGAGGGGCATTCAGGATGGGGAACACATGTATACCCATGGCTGATTCATGTCAATGTATGGCAAAAAACCACTACAATATTGTAAAGTAATTAGCCTCCAATTAAAATAAATTCTTTTTTTTTTTTTTTAAAAAAAAAAAAGAGGAGCCAAAATTGACACAGGGGCTTCTCTTCTCTTAGCGTCTTTTGGATCAGCCTGCCCTCACGCCTCTCGAATGTATTTTCCTTTGCTTGCCAAATAAAACTGTACTATAACATGGAGCTGTAACACTGGTCTGTCTGTCGCTTCTGTGGCGAGACAGAACCAAGGAAATTACAAACACCCCCGACACAAGGAAGAGAGACTGAACTCAACTCCCTCAAAAACAGGCAGAAGAATTTTTAAGCCCTTGGTTGAGTGAATGGAAAATTACTGTAGGACTAGGAAGGTTTATCAGTGGGATCAGCACAATAGGTTATTCTTGAGTTTGCAAATGTCTCTGTTATTAGGCCATCTGTGTTTACTAACTGGTCTCCACTGAAGTTAAGCCCCTATCCTGCCTCAGAGCTGGGAGCTGGGGTACTGTTTTTGTCAGTGTTTATTAACAGTTTTCAAAGAATTATTTCCTGATCCTTGAGAAAGACATTCCTGGGTTTAAACCGGGTAAGAGTTGGGGGAAGGCTTTCATATATTTCAAAGAATTTATGATTACAAGTTTCTAAAGTAAATGCTCTAAGGAAAGGAAGATCAGGGGGCTATGGTAGGAAGAAATCTATCTAAAGTTTAGCTGCTCTGAGGGGAACATTACAGCCATCTCAGCCAACCCATTTGTAATGGAACAGGCTGACCTTTAGTCCCAGAAAGGCATTAGGTTACCAGCCATTGATTTGCCTCTGTGTTCTTGCAAATTGGTGTCCCTGGATGCCGTTGTAATGGGACAGGATGTATCCCATAGTCTTGGACTAAAGAAATTCCAGTCATTTCACAGAGGCCAAGAGAGTGAAATCAAAAGGCATGAAAATAACCCTCTACTATTGCCATTCTGGGCTTCTGCTAATGATGCCTTAGGCTGGATTTCATTAAATCTGCATCCCATTTCCCACCTCAAATCACTCAGAGCTCAGCAATTACCCAGCAAGTGCTTTCCAAACAGCAAATGTAGGATTCATTTTCTTTTAACTCCTCCATCTGTTTCTTTGTTTTAAAATAACGCTGCTTTAAAATTGGTGCCACCGAGGAAAACAGGTAATGCTCTGTTTTCATTTTGTTTCCTCTGCCAGGAGGTCCTTAGGGATTGAAAGAAAATCCCTCTTTGCCTTACAGCTCTAGGAAATTGCATACTGGTGTGAAAGCATCTATGAATACATGGGAAATTACCATATAACTGCCCCCTACAAAACACCAGTGGGATGCAACCACCGAAAATGCATGTAATGATGATTGTAGTTACAGACTCGAGTCACAGTCCGCGCTAACGTACAAATAAGCTGTCTTGTGGTGCTTAGCAGTTAGACACCTTAAGAAAGAAAAGTTTGGGGTTTTAAGTGAAATCTCAGTGTTTCTTGCTGAACCCTGGGGGTTCTTCACAATCCGAAGAAGCTATACAGACAGATTCCTCTTTTCTTAGGGTGAAAAAACAAGTGAATTAAATTGGATGATTTATCTTTCGTGGATCTGTCTTTTCTGGAACTATAAAGCCAAAAGGCTGAACACTGTGATCCTGGCCTCTCCACTTAGAGGGAAGAAGAACACAGCTTAAAAGACACATTAGACTTCCAGATATATGCCGTTCTCATCTATAAATCTCTTCATTGTAATTGCTGGTTTCCTATTAGAATAAAGGCATTCAAAGTTTGCTTTGAATAGCTCAGACTGGCTTTCTGCCTTTTGGGTTGCTACAACTTTGCTATTTCCAAGTATGTTGTAACCAGAGAAGAGAAATAAAAGAGTGAAAGTGAGATTAGGTCTTTGGTAACAGCTCACCCCCAAGTGTTGGTTACACACCAAAGACACCAGTGTGTAAGGGCAGGGAGGGGGTATACTCTCCTCTTTCATGCCCCACCTCAATCCTTACCAGGTGACTTACCTTTTTTTTTCTTCATTTTCCCTGCCCAAGTCAACTGCTACCTCCAAACTACATGACCTTTATTTATTATTTTCGTGTGTGTGGAAAAATTTTTATTGCTGATTGGAGCATAAATTGGTACAATGAATTTTATTTTTCTTTTTTAAACTTTACAATACTGTATTGGTTTTGCCATACATTGACATGAATCCGCCACGGGTGTACATGAGTTCCCAATCCTGAACCCCCCTCCCACCTCCCTGCACTACATGAACTTTAATTCTTTTACCTTTTCATGTGTTTTTCACATTAAATGATTTTGGAGATTCAAGACTAAATGATTTGAAGTAAACATAGCCTTTCATTAACGTGACTGAATCAAAGCATTATCTAATCATGATTAGATACTAATACATTGCCTCATATCCAGATGGTGGTGGTGTTCCTGCACGGACTTGTAGATCTAAAAGTATAAATTCAATGGGAAGAGTGTTCATTCAACAAGTATTCATTGGCACCTCTGATACAGTAGGTGCTGGGGATACAGCTGTGAGAAGAGAGTGGGCCCCTCCCTCACAAGGCTTCCAGTTGTTCTAGGAAAACAAATAATAAGAATTAGAAGGAAAAGTAATAACACTCTTAGATTTCCTGGTGGTAGCCCCAAACCCAGTCTTTGCTGAGTGTAGTTAACAACAGTTGAAGGACCTGGACAAGACAATCCAGATGTGGCAGCATGACATTTAATTTGAAAACTGAACATAACCTCAGATATGCAGATGACACCACCCTTATGGCAGAAAGTGAAGAGGAACTAAAAAGCCTCTTGATGAAAGTGAAGGAGTGAAAAAGTTGGCTTAAAGCTCAACATTCAGAAAACGAAGATCATGGCATCCAGTCCCATCACTTCATGGGAAATAGATGGGGAAACAGTGGAAACAGTGTCAGAATTTATTTTGGGGGGCTCCAAAATCACTGCAGATGGTGACTGCAGCCATGAAATTAAAAGACGCTTACTCCTTGGAAGAAAAGTTATAACCAACCTAGACAGCATTTTCAAAAGCAGAGACATTACTTTGCCAACTAAGGTCTGTCTAGTCAAGGCTATGGTTTTCCAGTAGTCATGTATGGATGTGAGAGTTGGACTGTGAAGAAGGATGAGCACTGAAGAATTGATGCTCTTGAACTCTGGTATTGGAGAAGACTCATGAGAGTCCCTTGGACTGCAAGGAGATCAGCCCTGGGATTTCTTTGGAAGGAATGATGCTAAAGCTGAAACTCCAGTACTTTGGCCACCTCATGTGAAGAGTTGACTCATTGGAAAAGACTCTGATGCTGGGAGGGATTGGGGGCAGGAGGAGAAGGGGACGACGGAGCATGAGATGGCTGGATGGCATCACTGACTCGATGGATGTGAGTTTGAGTGAACTCCAGGAGTTGGTGATGGACAGGGAGGCCTGGTGTGCTGCAACTCATGGGGTCACAAAGAGTCATACACGACTGAGCAACTGAAATGAACTGAACTGAACTGAACAGAATTTAGTCAGATAAAGCAATGTGTGAAAGAGATCCCAATAAAGGGAATAGGGTGAAAAGATCTAGATGTTTAAGGCAAGAGAACATTCCAGAGAGAAAAAGAAATTGGAACATTCAAAGATTTTATATGGATAAAGCAAAAGTGGAATGCTCGGGTTGTGCTCTGCAGTCTAGAGCTGGCCTCTAGACGGTCTATCCTTTGTCCCAGATTAGCTTGCTCACACACAGGGCCACTGTGAGACCTCACCACACCTTCATAAAAAGGAGAAGAATGTGTCTCCCATCTAAGTCACTCAGCACCTGGGTGCAAGTCTTGACCAACAGAATTGAGACTGGTTTTCATCCCCAACCTTTACTTCCTATGGTCCCTCCAACTTCTAACCTGAACATCCTTAGGTAGAAGCCTTGCACATGGAGACACACAGCTTGCCTTTTCTTTTGACTTTATCTATTATATGTCCTGAAATTCCACCAATTAGGTGTTAATTTGGTAGAATAGTAGTCCTCTTAAAGAACTTTTAGGTGATGAAACTGTAGATAAATTACTTTACACAAATTAATTTGATCATCTTGCTTCTCCCTACTTGGGACTAGTGGCACTGAGGGAACAAGAGTTTGAACTGAAGATGAAGGAAAGGTGAATTATTCTAAAGCATGATGGCTTTAGTGGGAGGAATGGAAATTTAGTAGAATTACATAGAGTATTGTATTAAAAGGTAGTATCAGTATGAGGCCTGGGAAATGAAAGACTAAGCAGTCTTTGAAGAGAGTGAATGGAAAATGTGAACGGGCCAAGAACAAACTTCACTTGTTATAAAACGTGTCCGGAGATGACCCTGTCTCCACGGGGTCACGGTATTTTCTCTCCAGAATGCAGCCCTCAGACTACAGCTCAGAGGCTTTGTAGGTTGTACTGATTTTTTTTTTTTTTTCTAACTTCTGGCTGACCTGGAGACCTAATCACCATGGCTAATATTGTTTCAATGGATAGACACTGGAATTCCAAACCAGCTTACAAGCCTGTGTGTCAACTTGGAATTACCTTAAACAGAAATTAAGGCATATTCTTCTCTTAAAAGTGACTTCTGTGTGGTATGATTTAGCATTACATTTCAGTAGATCAAACAAAAACAAAGAAGCAAAAACACAAGAAGAAAAAGTTGTCTGGAATTACAGCTTGTGTAAGGCAGGTTGCCTGGCAACCAGATAAACTCAATTCTGTAAATTTAAGTATGTACTGATTAATGTTAGGGGATCACAGGGACAGACACAGAGTCAATTACTTCCTACACACAATTTCACTTCACCAGTATTACTGGAAGATTTAGTTGAAATTTACATTTTGATTTTTAAAAAAGCCACTTGTGCTCTGGATTTCCAGTGAAATTCAAGTTGATGCAACTTCAATGGGAGAAATATCAAGAAGTAGACACTATGCTAGATGCTGAATGTGTATCACCTCCTTTAATCATTGTAATAACTATTTATGGTTCTTTGTTAATCAAATACGGAAACTGAAGCACAAATCTAAGGTCACTCAGCTAGTAGGGAGTGGATATGAATTCTGTTTTACATAGCTCCATAAACCTTATTTTTTCTAACATACCATTTTGCTTTATTTTTTTCTCAATAATTCCTAAATGCTTACATATACCAAATGCATTGCGTCTCCACTTATTCCTCATAACATGTCTGGTGAACATATGGCTATTTATATTTAATAAATTAAGAAACTGAGATTCAGTAATGTTATGTACATTGGGTATGTGGCTGCTGCTGCTGCTAAGTCACTTCAGTTGTGTCTGACTCTGTGTGACCCCATAGACAGCAGCCCACCAGGCTCCCCCGTCCCTGGGATTCTCCAGGCAAGAACACTGGAGAATGGCAACACTGGTTGCCATTTCCTTCTCCAGTGCATGAAAATGAAAAGTGAAAGTGAAGTCGCTCAGTCGTGTCTGACTCTTCGCGACCCCATGGACTGCAGCCTACCAGGCTCCTCCATCCATGGGATTCTCCAGGCAAGAGTACTGGAGTGGGTATGTGGCAAGTGATATCAAATGTGTAAAACTAAATTTTTTAAATCTAGCTTCAGTTCTTCTACTCCCCAAGAGCTGCCTTTTTCAAGATGTTCTATCCTGAACTCATTAAAACACAATTATGCCACTTAAAACCGGTTGTCTGATACTTTCCAAACTTACCTACCTTTTGACCTCCCCCTCAAAAGCATGTGCTCTCTACCAGGGGATCCTCCCAACAGAGATCAAACCTGGGTTTCCTGCATTGCAGGCAGATTCTTTATGATCTGAGCCACCAGAGAAGTGGGCTACAGTAGAAAAATAATCTCATATATTAATCCAAGCCATACTGATGGCTGATTAGTGAGTCCTTTTATTACAGCTGATCCTTGCACGTTTCTTAGGACACAGCAGAAGACAGAGTTCCAAGCCACTAGATGACCCTCTCTTGTTGGGATATTAGATCCTGAAGCAGAGCTGGCGGGGGCAGACACACATTTGAGCAAACTACCTTCACTATACTCCTAAAATCACGTGATAGATAAGTAAACGAACCCAGGACATATATGGATATTATGACAGAAGACTCTTGTGGTGTGTGCTTACATTAATAAATATATGACTTAACACAACAGAGCAAGGTCTCATGAACCTACAACAGATATGGAACATTCTTTGGTTCTAAATTTGCTCTCTTTATAAACGGATGGAAACTGTCTTGCTCCAGTCAGGAAGATCTCATACACAGGTGGTAATCTGAAAGAAAAGTTACAAAAATGAGGTTAAGCAGGATGGCAGTCTTGAATTATAGTATTTTTTCTATTTCACATATTTGAAAACCTAACACTAAATACTGTATAAAGAAGGTATAGTGATTTCCCATTAAATTAAAAGGCTGTAGACAGCATAAAAAATAGAAAGAAAAACAGCAAACAAACAAACAAAAAAAAACGCCAAACTGTATTTCTTTGGGAGAAGCAATACCTACTTAGTTTCTTAGACTGACTCTCTAATAAAGTTAATAATATTTTCTTCTTGTCTACTAGTTTAATAAAGTATTGGCCTACAAGTCTGGGGATGAAGAAGTGATAAGCCTTAAAACTTAATTGAATTGTGGCTTCAAATTTTGTCCTGAAGTTTTTTTCTCCTCTAGGCCTTCCATTTCTGCTCTGCTACGTGTGAACTTTCTTTGCAGGCTTACCACATGGCATGGCTAAGATGATGACTGAAAGCCTCCGGCTGATAGCCTACCAGCTTAGAAAACCCCAGTTAGAGATGAGTGCTACTTTCCCTCAAGCCAAATTCCTCAGATAGTGATTTGCTAGGTTTTTCTCATATGCCTATCCCTGAACCTAATAGCAAGTTGAGTCCCTGATGGCCAAAGCTGGCTCATTTTGGACTCCAGCTACTGAGAGCGGTATCAACCTGGGCAGAATCCCGGGGACAGAGAAAGGGAGAAAATGGTTCCCCAAAGAAATGGTGGACAGTTCAAAAGACAAAATAAACTACCACAGGTGTTATTTCAGAATAGTGGATAGGTTAATTCATTGAAAAATCCTTTTACTACAAAGGAAAAATAAAACATAAAATGTATTAGAAAATGTTTTTAAAAGTTATGTATCAAAGACATAGCTGTTGATTAAGATATGATTAAGCTGTCTTTGATAGTGTGCAAAGAATTATAGGTAGACCAATAAAAACAAAAAACACCTTTTTCTTTGAAGTACACTTAAACTGTCAGATTGTGTTATACCCAAGGTTGGTAGGAGGGAGTGTTGACTGAGCAACCTTTGATTAATAATGCAGTGACCGCACAGTCATGAGTAGGAAGAACTGAGCAAAGTTCTCAGGTTTGTGTGACCCTGTGGCTCTTACTTTAGAGTCCATAATACCAGAAGAGAAGCATGTGTCCAGAGAGAATTTTAAATGGAAATAAAGGAGATTCAGCATATGAAACTCATACAACAGGATGAATGAGTTCCAAGACCTAGAATGTGCCTGCTCTTCACTCCTAACCAACTAGCTCTTTTTCAGCTCTAGCCTGTGCTGACCACCTGTCCTGAAAGAGCAAGGGGCTAGAGGATCGGTTGGCCCAGCTGATGTACTGGCAGTAATGCTTTCAGCTGTGGAGCAGAAAGAAGGTGGGGATGCAGGTGAACTATAGACAACACACTTACTCACAGGAGCGCTCAGAAGACAAGTAGAGGACAGCAACCAGCTCCAAAGCAGCACTCACCAAGGGCAGGTAGAGTGGATTCGGGCAGAGAACCCTGAAGAGAGCTCTGAGCTCACGGAGCCTGGAGGGAGAAATCCTTTCCTTGAGATCCTATCGCCTATGCTCACCAGCTTTGAAGAACCAAGTCGACTGTTTTCTCCCTGAAGCTCTCCCAGCCCATTGGCCACACGGAGACACCAGGGTCCTTGACTGTGGTTTCACCCACACTGTTGGTGGTCAGGAAAGAAAGATCCTCAAAGCAAAATTAAAGGTGGTGTAACCATGAGAAAAAAGAACACATATATATGCATACATACATAAAAACCCACAAAAACGTAGGTCTCAGACTGTTTTGCTAGCTGCAGGCAGAAAATGGATTGCATTTTGAAAGAATGAGTAACATTTCTCAACTTCTAGGTATAACTGAATAATTTTGAAATTCTATATAATGTGGTGCAAGGATGGAACTTCTGTCATTGCTCTTTTTAATGTGCAGTCATTTCCCAAAAGCTTAGAGAAAAATCCTCAAGTGCCATCAAAAGGTCTTTGCTTTGTTTCCTAAGGCCATCTCTCTGGGGGGACACCACCTGCAAGTCAATATTACTACCCAACTGAGAGGAATATAAATAAGCCCTCCCACCAGGAACAAGTTAGAAAAGAAGCCAAGACTAGAAAACTGAGTCCAAAGGCATCTCAGTCAGAGAAAGGGGAGGAGGACGTATAACACTTAAGGGATAAACAGCATCAGTAGCTTGGTTTTAAGAGAGAAAATTGGGAAATAACTAGGCTTTTTACTAAGTGCAACAAATCCTGCTAGTAATAGACTCTGATTTGTAAGGTACTCAAAGAGAGACTTAAGCTTTTTTCTAAAACACAAGAGATGCTCAAAGGGATGATAACCAAGTATAAGGGCAGCATCAATAGTGGAAAATGGTGCCTATGGAGAGAGCGCAACAAATTAAGCCACAAAGAATTTTAAGATAGCGTGAGGAGGAACCTAGCTCTCTAAATAGCTGAACAATAGAACCATCTTGGGAAAAATGACCAGTGAATAAATTAATCAAAATCTGTATTTTTAAAAGTCTCTGCAGTTAAATGTGTATCTTTAATTGAATTATAAACCAAAATTCCAGGAGCAACTTATTTACTTTGTTTTCCTTCTGTTATTTTTTAGTGAACTCTTTCCTTAAAAGTTACAAATTAAGAACCATAAGTATATATTCTCTGAGGCATAAATAACTGACTCAAACAGAACCTGAAGAAGGATGGACCTTTGTCTTTGCCTGGTTGCTATTTGGTCCCCAGGGAGGAAGAACCCTTAGCTCCCATTTAGCTCATTTACTCTTACTTGCTATATATAGACAGAGCAAAAGGGGAACAACAGAATTATTCTGGGATAATAATAATCATCATCAATAATAGAGTGAGTTGGATTTGTCAGACTACATAGATGTAAGCCTACCCAGACTAAGTTTTGTACTTAGTCGAAAACCCATCCTAAGAAATCAGGAAACGAATAACTCTGAAACTCTATCACTGTCTACAGCTATCAGTCCTAAAGTAATAAAATCCCTTTGCAAATAGGTTTTCTCTCCCTTGCCAAAGTCAGGTAGTAAGAGTGCAAAGAAAAGAGTAAGCAAATCAAGGGTCCAAGTATGGGGGGGAAAGTGTCACTGTCCTAGAGACTTCTGAGACCCTGCCGTGCAGATCTGGCCAGCCCTTTGTCAGTCGAGAGAAACCTGAGGTTCTCACTGTTTAGCTGATGGGAAAGGTAAGCAAACTGATGAGAGTGGAGATGTCCTGTTTTACAAGATAGATGAGTCAAGATGCATTGGGCTTTGTGCACTTCTAATCCCAAAGGAGCTTTGGAAACTCAGTCACTCTACATTTCTCCATTTACAAAAAAAAATAAAAATAGTATTTACCTCCCCTTTTACTTCACTGCTGAGTGTTCCAAATTTAGCTCAGCAGTGAGGTAGAAGGGGAGGTAAATATTATAAATAATTTTTTTTTTTTTTTTTTTGCCAACAAAGGTCTGTCTAGTCAAGGCTATGGTTTTCCCAGTGGTCATGTATGGATGTGAGAGTTGGACTGTGAAGAAAGCTGAGCGCCGAAGAATTGATGCTTTTGAACTGTGGTGCTGGAGAAGACTCTTGAGAGTCCCTTGGACTGCAAGGAGATCAGTCCTGGGTGTTCATTGGAAGGACTGATGCTGAGGCTGAAACTCCAATATTTTGGCCACCTCATGCAAAGAGTTGACTCATTGGAAAAGACTCTGATGCTGGGAGGGATTGGGGGCAGGAGGAGAAGGTGATGACCGAGGATGAGATGGCTGGATGGCATCACTAACTCAATGCACATGAGTTTGGGTGAACTCCGGGAGTTGGTGATGGACAGGGAGGCCTGGTATGCTGCGATTCATGGGGTCGCAAAGAGTCGGACACGACTGAGCAACTGAACTGAACTACCTTAAAGATGTCTTCTGAGAAATAACCAACAAATCTCCCACCATGCCCTTCTTGAATGATGTGATAAAAGCACTGGTAAGACTAAAATTTAACTTCTTTTGAAAAATGTTTCTCTGTGCTACTGAAAAGTACAGTTACAGCTAGTCCTAAATTTAACTTAATTATTAAAGTATAAGCAAGTTCCAGGTTCTAAATATATGAATAGAGTTTAGCAACTTTAAATATTAAAATTTGGCATTTAATTTGCAGTCTTACGTGGTAAAGCATTTCATAATATCATTGTGCCTTTTATTAATGTGACTTATAGAGACAAACTGTAAGTGGCATATTGAAACTTATTTCTTGGTTTAGGATAATAGCATTGCTCAATCATGCAGAACATATTCTTATTCTGCTGCTGCTGGTGCTCCTAAGTCGCTTCAGTCATGTCCGACTCTCTGCGACTCCATAGACAGCTAGACCTAGTCAAAAATGAACAGTGACTACCAACACAAATTATGTCCTATAGTCAGCAGAAGAAGGTCATATGGTCATAAGAAAACACACACATACACGCAATTTGTCTTTAAATGAAACTTCACTGCTTTTTCCCCCTATCATAACTTCAAGCTATTAAAATCCTAGTTTAAACTGTACATATGTATCTAATGAAGAACTTGTGAAATATTCGCTTTTAGGTGGCTGCAGATTTGCTATTTTAGTTCACATATATTTTCTAAACAAAAATGATCTCATGGCTCTTCAAAAATTAGAACTTTATCCACATTACTCTGAGCAAAAAGAAGATAGTTTAATTTTAACAAAATATGATTTCAAAGTTCAGTATTAAAGAAGAACATGAAACATTAATGCTTAGTTTCCCTGGAAAGGTCTCTCTTGTACTTGTTCACTCTATCAGCAAAATCAATTTATACAATTAACTCTAACAAAATATGCATACAAAAATCAAATTATACCCTGCTAATATCTTCAGTATAATTTTGATTCTTAAATGAGATAAAGCTTAATAAATCAATATATTTAAACAAAATATTGCTGATTAAAGTGAGTTTCGTGAGTTTCTCTACTGAGGGAAAGTTTGAGACTAAATAAACAACTATTTGTGTTAGATCTTAGTTGTAATTCCTAAAAAAGGGAAATGAAGCACATTTGTTCATTTCTAATTTTCTATATTCTGACTAAGGTGGTATAAACAAATCTTTTAAATGAGCTGAAACCATGATACACATACACACCATTTAAATCTTACCACAATCTCAGTTCCCTGAAGGTCTTCTGAAAAAAAATTGAATTGTCTGCAATAATAATGAATTTCCGTGTTTTGTACCATCTAGACTGGAATGAAAATGGCCAAATAAGTATTGACACTTTCATTTCATATGGTTTATCATTTGCAATATATTTTGTGGTTGTATTATTGAGCAAAGTATAGACGTTGAAATATGGAGCTTTACTTTATGCTTTGGCACTAACCTTCCACAAGGTCAAAATGGATTTATCATTCACTCATGAGAGACATCTCAAACTCTGTAGCCCACTGGGGCAAAGAAAAATAACTTTTTAAAACAATTTGGCCACCTATGATATGCTTGTAAAAATTATAATACAAGTCTGGGTAATGTCTCACAATTCTTTTTCAGTATTGATTGATTTTTTTAAAAGACTAGAGTTATATTCAACAATAGTTAATAGAAATCCAGTCACAAGTATTATGACCCACAATTCAAGTTCTAGGTGATTGTCTCAAATCACATTGTCAACTGTGAAAAATGAAAAGATAGTTAAGAAGCTTTTTTTCAGTGCTGGAAACATTTCTGTATTTCAGGAAAGAAATATATGCAGTGCATTTTCTCTTAGTGTAAATCTAGCTTACAAGACAGCTGATACAGCAGCAGTCTCTCGCTCACTCGCTCTCTCTCTCATTTCCTGTTTTTGACATCCAGTTCCTGCATTTTCTATTGTGATTCTAATAGTAGTCTACATATCCATGAGCCAATACTGATGCACGTGCCACATCCCAGACTGCACACAGTTTCTCTAAACTGAACTGATGGGCTCAGTTCCTTCATCATCTCACGGATGTGATGGACAGTTGCCATCAGAGCTGCCACTTAAACTGCCCATGTGCAGCAGTAAGCCAGGCAATCAGGATTTACAACAAGCAAGGAGAATCTTATGTTGCGAGATCAGTGAAGACTTTGCCCTGTGTTTAGGGATGCCTCATGATTGAACTGAAAGGAGCGGGGGCAGACTAAAAGTAGGAAATAGCTAGATCATAATGCAGAAACTAAATACCAAAATCCTATGTTTTATAGGATGCATACTACAAACTGTCTCTCTTTCCTACAACTCTGAGCTATAGAAAAGCTGACTGCTTTCCTACTGATTGCTTATCATGGTATTTTCCAATTGAAAACATTTGACAGATAAAAAGTCAACTAAAAATTTATGATAAAAACAGAAATTCTCCCATACTCTTAAGTAATAATTTAAAATTTTTGTTTCAGAAATGTATCTATTAAACAAACACCTTAATGAATAATTAAGCAATAAAGATTTGCCACAAATCATTGTTGGAAAAGACTGGATTTTTTGGAGTTTTAATATAACATGTGATGCTTTTGATTTCATGCTCTCTAGCAAAGAGTCTTCTATTCTTATTGTACTATTATGAAATAGATATTGTCCTATTTTTTATTGTTTTAAGATGAGCAATTAAGTTAAAATTCCCTGATACCACCTTATTTTAAAGAATATACATGTAACAGATCTCTATGATTTAAATATTTCAAAGTCTTTAGACAATTTTGCTTCTTCTGGAGACTGAGTCCAACAGTTCTAGAATAATGTAATACTGTGGGACTTTAGGAGTAGGAATTACAACAGATTTGAAAAGATTGCAACAACACAAATAAATTTCTGAAAGTTCAGTGCAAACTCTATTTAATAATGAGAAGAAAGAAAGCCCTGATTTGAAGCTAAATCTATACATTTCCTCATCTTTAAGTTTTGTCTCATTCAAGGTTTCTTGATTCTTTTTTGCTTTGTTTCATAGATCACCTTGGACATAGCCTATATTCCCTTTCTCAGAATAATATTTTTAAAAGAATAAAATTGGGTTTATAATTAAAAATAATATATATGTAGCAGGTGGCTGATAGATTGAGTTGTGGCTGGAGTCCACATACACATCCCACTTTACGTAAAATAAAATTACCAAGAAAATAAAATTTCCAAAGGACTTACTAGCAACAAGGTGGCCTCTTTTAGAATCAGGGGCAAATACAGCAACTCTTGTATACCTTCACTTGGCAGCTAACAGTGTCAGGTCAGAGTCAGGCATTGCTAGATTTGAGAAGCGCCTTTCTGAATGTGCCAGTTTGTTTTATACTAGTGGCTTTTACATCCATTTAGAAAGAATGTAAACAAATAACCTAAACCTTTAAAAGAAAATATTTATAGACCTCTGGGTCCCTCCTGATTCTAAAGCCCAACCCAGCCTCAGCAAAATTTCACTTTTTTTTTTAAAGAAAATATCAGTGTCAGAGACCAGAGGTCTGAGCAATACCTTCACCTTCAAGCATCTTCCCTGGTAGCTCAGATGGTAAAGAATCTGCCTGCAATGTGAGAAACCTGGCAATCCCTAGATCAGGAAGATCCCCTAGAAAAGGGAATGGCAACCCACTCCAGTATTCTGCTTGGAGAATCCTAAGGATAGAGGACCCTGGTGGGCTACAGTCCGTGGGGTCGCAAAGAACTGGACAAGACAGAGCAACAAACACCTTCACTTTCAGCATCCTTGAAAGAACATTTCTGACACGTGTACACAATAGACATTATTCTGATATTCAAGTAAAGAGTTGTCTATCCGTGACAGAGACTCCACTGTGGCTCATCTCTTAGACATCCTATCACATAGCTGGCGGAGAAGCCTGACCTCTGTGAAGAGACTGCTAGCAGTCCGGACCACCAAAGTCTAATCTCCCTTCCTCCATTGTAAGAGCAGTGTTAGGCTGTGGCCACCCAACAACAGGGTCTTGCTCAGATTCGCTTGTGGTTAAGCCGGCTTCAGTAAAAGCAAAAGTGATGAGTGTGATTTCCTGGCTGTTGTCTTTGAAAAGTGAGTGTACCCCCTACAGGCTCTATTTGCCCTTCTCATTGTCTAAAACTCTGATGGATCAGCAGCTCCATTTTTTATTATCAATTTTTTATTGAAATATAGTTGGTTTACAATGTTGTGTTTGTTCTTATATACAGTAAAGTAATTCAGTTTTATACATATATACATATACACACACATACATATATATATATGTTCATTTTCAGATTCTTAGCCATTGTAGGTTATTGTAAGATATTTATTGTAGTTCCCTGTGTCATACAATATGACCTTGTTGTTTATCTAGTTTATATATAGAAGCATGACTCTGTTAATCCCAAACTGCTAGTTTATTTCTCCCCGCCTCTTTCCCCTTTGATAACCATGCATATGTTTTCTGTGTTTGTGAATCTGTTTCTGTTTTTTCCTTTGTTTTTCATTTGTCTTGTTTTGAGCTTAGAAACAACAGAAATTTATTGCTTACAATTCTGGAGGCTGGGCATCTCAGATCAGAGTGCAGGGTCTGGTGAGGGTCCTTTTCTGAGTTACAGACTTCTCATTTTGTCCTCGTGTAGTTGGTAAGGGCTAGTGAGCTCTGTGGAGACACTTTTGTTCTTTCTTTTTTTAACTTTATATTTTATATCAGAGTATAGTGGATTAACAATGTTGTATTAGTTTCAAGTGTACAGTAAAGTGATTCAATCATACATATACATGTATCTATCCTTTTAGTCCCTTGGACTGTGAGGAGATCCAACCAGTCCATTCTAAAGATCAGTCCTGGGTGTTCTTTGGAAGGACTGATGCTATAGCTGAAACTCCAGTACTTTGGCCACCTCATGCGAAGAGTTGACTCATTGGAAAAGACCCTGATGCTGGGAGGGATTGGGGGCAGGAGGAGAAGGGGAAGACAGAAGATGAGATGGCTGGATGGCATCACCGACTCGATGGACATGGGTTTGGGTGAACTCCGGGAGTTGGTGATGGACAGGGAGGCCTGGCATGCTGCGATTCACGGAGTCACAAAGAGTTGGACACAACTGAGCGACTGAACTGAACTGATCCTTTTTCTAATTCTTGTCCTGTTTAGGTTGTTATATAATACTGGGCAGAGTTCCCTTTGCTATACAGTGGGTCCTTGCTGGTTATCCATTTTAAATGTGCAGTGTGCACAGAGCAATCCCAGACTTCCTAACTATCCTCCCTCCCACTCTGTTCCTTCCCTCTGCCCCCATTGACCAAAAACTCATTCTCTAAGTCTGTGAGTCTGTTACTGTTTTTTTTTATTATTATTTTTGTAATTTTAAAATGTTTAATTCTTACATGCGTTTTGATCATTTGTATCATTTTCTTAGATTCCACATATAAGTGATATCACATGATGTTTGTCCTTTATCTGACTTAGTATGATAATCTTTAGTTCTACTCGTTTTGTGGCTGATGGCCTTGTTTCATTCTTTTTTATGACTGAGTAACATTTCACTGGGTATATATATACCACATCTTCATCTATCCATCTGTTGATGGACGTTTAGGTAGCTTCCGTGTCTTGGCCATTGTAAATAGGGCTGCTCTGAACAGTGGGGGTGTATGTATCTTTTGGTATTAAAGTTTTCATCTTTTCCAGATGTATGCCCAGATGTGGGATTGCTGGATCATATGGTAACTCTATTTTTAGTTTTTCTGAGGAACCTCTGTACTGTTCTTCATAGCGGCTGTACCAGTTTATACTCCCATGGGCAGTGTAGGGTTCCCTTTTCTCCACACC
Source organism: Ovis aries (assembly GCF_016772045.2). Classification (NCBI taxonomy): domain Eukaryota; kingdom Metazoa; phylum Chordata; class Mammalia; order Artiodactyla; family Bovidae; genus Ovis; species Ovis aries. Next base: position 68,350,700 of record NC_056062.1, on the reverse strand, counting down.
CTCTCCAGACTTTATTATTTGCAGACTTTTGATGATGGCCACTCTAACTGGTGTGAAGTGATACCTTATTGTAGTTTTGACAGCAACTCCATGTTGACCGTGCATGCAATGACTACTCTAGAAGATGGTGAAAAAACAGCACAGAAGAAAACTCTTCCCTGAATGATTGGGTGGTGCTTGGTTACCTGTTGATCACCTCATCCTTCCCTAGCATGACTGCATGACAGAGAGTTAAGCTCATAAATTGTTTGAATTATTGAACTAGGGGGACACTTTATTATAACAGTTCAGCCTACTCTAACCAGTATATCTCTTGTGTATATAATATCTAATCTCTATATACCATTCTGGGACTATACACTCAAATAGTATAGTGAACAAAGCCAATTCTGTCCTGTTGCTAGAAGTATAAACAGCACCAGGAAGTAATCTGGCCCATCACCCCTCAGAGAGGTCAGGGCCTTGAACTCTGGGACAGCCTTTGCATAACTTACAGAATGACTGTAGCACTAATCCTGTATATACCATTTACTGATGTTAGTTTAAAAGATAATGCCTCTGTTTGGAATATAAGATTTTATTTAAAGTATTTCATATATTAATGTTGATTGAAAGTTCTAGTCAAGTAATCTAGAAAGAAGAAACTATTCATTGAGAAGTTAACACTCACTTACATAATTTAAAGATATAAATCTTAGCGAACCTCTCAATAGAACCTCCTCTACAATAGACCATCTCAGGTAATTATAATAATGATGGTAAATACTGTATATTACTACTATTACTATCACCATCACCATCATCATTTTTACTATTACTTTTTATGAGCACTGTTGACCAGGATTCTACACTATTGCATTTACTATCTACTAATAATTACTATATACTAATAATTCAATCTTGTCATTCAATTTATGTAATGATCGGAACTCAGTACCTCCAGAGGCAGGTTTTTGGTTAAAAGTTCGAAATTAAGCTATAAATAAAATTTAATATCAGTCCTTTAAAGTGTACTCTGAAGTAGAATGCAAAAAACAAAAAGAGTTATATTTGAAAATAAAGGAAATCACACATTCTTTCCTGATCCACAGCTCATTTAGTTAGGTTTAGTGTCCACTATTTATTTTTGAAGCCACTTAAAAACTAACCCCTTGTAATGATATAGCATATAATGTAAAATAATATGACAGGCAAGGGCTCTGTGGACTTATTTTCCAGGAAAACTCCCTTATTGAAGGCACACAAATTTTCATGGCATAAAATCAATTATAACACTAAAAAAAAAAAATCACTGTTGGTTGCAACACATACCTCAAGATTAAAAGTGCTTATCTATTTTTATGGTTGTCAAGGAAACCTTTCCCTGGTTTTCTGGTGAAATACATTGCACGAGAGATAAACAGAATAAGCACCAAAGTATGAAATAAAATCCATACTTTAGAATATCTAGTTTTTTAAATATTCATGAAACATTTTAAAAACTTAATGTTTTAATTTTAAACTCCTTCATATAAAGCATTCAAAAATCAGAATAACAACTTTGGAGCTGGTATCCTGAATCCTAAAAAATTAAATCCTCAACCAGCGTTATTTATACTGTCTTAAACACTGGGAGAATACAAATGAAGTTGGACATTATTATGCTTATAACTCTTTTAAACTATAATAGAGCAGATAGACCTATACAACTAGCAGATCAAAATAATATTAGCAAAATGTTGTAAGTGTTTTAAAAGACTACTTGCATAGTCATTATGGAGAAGTGTTGGTGAGATTTTAAATGACATTATGCAGAGTTATGCAGATTTAAAGTGGTAAAATAATTTTTCTCGAAAGATATTAATTTAAAGATGGATAAAATACCATAGATTATAATTCTATATAAATGCTCAAGAAGGAAGAAACAATGGCATGGAAAATACTTTGGGCTGAAATTAACCTGGGTTTGAACTGTGCAAGGTTGAACAGAAACCAAATCTCATTGTTCTATCTACACTGTCAGGTTCTTTTTTTTTTTTTTACTGTATTCATTATTTTTATTTTTATTTTTTTTTTTAATTTTAAAATCTTTAATTCTTACATGCGTTCCCAAACATGACCCCCCCCCCCCACCTCCCTCCCCACAACATCTCTCTGGGTCATCCCCATGCACCAGGCCCAAGCATGCTGCACCCTACGTCAGACATGGACTGGTGATTCAATTCTTACATGATAGTATACATGTTAGAATTCCCATTCTCCCAAATCATCCCACCCTCTCCCTCTCCCTCTGAGTCCAAAAGTCCGTTATACACATCTGTGTCTTTTTTCCTGTCTTACATACAGGGTCGTCATTGCCATCTTCCTAAATTCCATATATATGTGTTAGTATACTGTATTGGTGTTTTTCTTTCTGGCTTACTTCACTCTGTATAATTGGCTCCAGTTTCATCCATCTCATCAGAACTGATTCAAGTGAATTCTTTTTAACGGCTGAGTAATACTCCATTGTGTATATGGACCACAGCTTTCTTATCCATTCATCTGCTGATGGACATCTAGGTTGTTTCCATGTCCTGGCTATTATAAACAGTGCTGCGATGAACATTGGGGTACATGTGTCTCTTTCAATTCTGGTTTCCTCGGTGTGTATGCCCAGCAGTGGGATTGCTGGGTCATAAGGTAGTTCTATTTGCAATTTTTTAAGGAATCTCCACACTGTTCTCCATAGTGGCTGTACTAGTTTGCATTCCCACCAACAGTGTAGGAGGGTTCCCTTTTCTCCACACACTCTCCAGCATTTATTGCTTGCAGATTTTTGGATCGCAGCCATTCTGACTGGTGTGAAGTGGTACCTCATTGTGGTTTTGATTTGCATTTCTCTAATAATGAGTGATGTTGAGCATCTTTTCATGTGTTTGTTAGCCATCCATATGTCTTCTTTGGAGAAATGTCTATTTAGTTCTTTGGCCCATTTTTTGATTGGGTCGTTTATTTTCTGGAGTTGAGCTGCATAAGTTGCTTGTATATTTTTGAGATTAGTTGTTTGTCAGTTGCTTCATTTGCTATTATTTTCTCCCATTCAGAAGGCTGTCTTTTCACCTTGCTTATATTTTCCTTTGTTGTGCAGAAGCTTTTAATTATAATTAGATCCCATTTGTTTATTTTTGCTTTTATTTCCAGAATTCTGGGGGGTGGATCATAGAGGATCCTGCTGTGATTTATGTCGCAGAGTGTTTTGCCTATATTCTCCTCTAGGAGTTTTATAGTTTCTGATCGTACATTTAGATCTTTAATCCATTTTGAGTTTATTTTTGTGTACGGTGTTAGAAAGTGATCTAGTTTCATTCTTTTACAAGTGGTTGACCAGTTTTCCCAGCACCACTTGTTAAAGAGATTGTCTTTACTCCATTGTATATTCTTGCCTCCTTTGTCAAAGATAAGGTGTCCATATGTGTGTGGATTTATCTCTGGGCTTTCTATTTTGTTCCATTGATCTATATGTCTGTCTTTGTGCCAGTACCATACTGTCTTGATGACTGTGGCTTTGTAGTAGAGCCTGAAGTCAGGCAAGTTGATTCCTCCAGTTCCATTCTTCTTTCTCAAGATTGCTTTGGCTATTCGAGGTTTTTTGTATTTCCATACAAATCTTGAAATTATTTGTTCTAGTTCTGTGAAAAATGTGGCTGGTAGCTTGACAGGGATTGCATTGAATTTGTAAATTGCTTTGGGTAGTATACTCATTTTCACTATATTGATTCTTCCAATCCATGAACATGGTATATTTCTCCATCTATTAGTGTCCTCTTTGATTTCTTTCATCAGTGTTTTATAGTTTTCTATATATAGGTCTTTAGTTTCTTTAGGTAGATATATTCCTAAGTATTTTATTCTTTTCGTTGCAATGGTGAATGGAATTGTTTCCTTAATTTCTTTTTCTACTTTCTCATTATTCATGTATAGGAATGCAAGGGATTTCTGTGTGTTGATTTTATATCCTGCAACTTTACTATATTCATTGATTAGCTCTAGTAATTTTCTGGTGGAGTCTTTAGGGTTTTCCATGTAGAGGATCATGTCATCTGCAAACAGTGATAGTTTTACTTCTTCTTTTCCAATTTGGATTCCTTTTATTTCTTTTTCTGTTCTGATTGCTGTGGCCAAAACTTCCAGAACTATGTTGAATAGTAGTGGTGAAAGTGGACACCCTTGTCTTGTTCCTGACTTTAGGGGAAATGCTTTCAATTTTTCACCATTGAGGATGTTTGCTGTGGGTTTGTCATAGATAGCTTTTATTATGTTGAGGTATGTTCCTTCTATTCCTGCTTTCTGTAGAGTTTTTATCATAAATGGATGTTGAATTTTGTCAAAGGCCTTCTCTGCATCTATTGAGATAATCATATGGTTTTTATTTTTCAATTTGTTAATGTGGTGAATTACATTGATTGATTTGTGGATATTGAAGAATCCTTGCATCCCTGGGATAAAGCCCACTTGGTCATGGTGTATGATCTTTTTGATGTGTTGTTGGATTCTGATTGCTAGAATTTTGTTGAGGATTTTTGCATCTATGTTCATCAGTGATATTGGCCTGTAGTTTTCTTTTTTTGTGACATCTTTGTCAGGTTTTGGTATTAGGGTGATGGTGGCCTCATAGAATGAGTTTGGAAGTTTACCTTCCTCTGCAATTTTCTGGAAGAGTTTGAGGAGGATAGGTGTTAGCTCTTCTCGAAATTTTTGGTAGAATTCAGCTGTGAAGCCGTCTGGACCTGGGCTTTTGTTTGCTGGAAGATTTCTGATTACCGTTTCAATTTCCGTGCTTGTGATGGGTCTGTTAAGATTTTCTATTTCTTCCTGGTTCAGTTTTGGAAAATTGTACTTTTCTAAGAATTTGTCCATTTCTTCCACGTTGTCCATTTTATTGGCATACAACTGCTGATAGTAGTCTCTTATGATCCTTTGTATTTCTGTGTTGTCTGTTGTGATCTCTCCATTTTCATTTCTAATTTTATTGATTTGATTTTTCTCTCTTTGCTTCTTGATGAGTCTGGCTAATGGTTTGTCAGTTTTATTTATCCTTTCAAAGAACCAGCTTTTGGCTTTGTTGATTTTTGCTATGGTCTCTTTTGTTTCTTTTGCATTTATTTCTGCCCTAATTTTTAAGATTTCTTTCCTTCTACTAACTCTGGGGTTCTCCAACTCTTCCTTTTCTAGTTGCTTTAGTTGTAGAGTTAGGTTGTTTATTTGACTTTTTTCTTGTTTCTTGAGGTATGCCTGTATTGCTATGAACTTTCCTCTTAGCACTGCTTTTATAGTATCCCACAGGTTTTGGGTTGTTGTGTTTTCATTTTCATTCGTTTCTATGCATATTTTGATTTCTTTTTGATTTCTTCTGTGATTTGTTGGTTATTCAGAAGTGTGTTGTTCAACCTCCATATGTTGGAATTTTTAATAGTTTTTCTCCTGTAATTGAGATCTAATCTTAATGCATTATGGTCAGAAAAGATGCTTGGAATGATTTCGATTTTTTGAATTTATCAAGTTTAGATTTATGGCCCAGGATGTGATCTATCCTGGAGAAGGTTCCATGAGCACTTGAAAAAAAGGTGAAATTCATTGTTTTGGGGTGAAATGTCCTGTAGATATCAATTAGGTCTAACTGATCTAATGTATCGTTTAAAGTTTGCGTTTCTTTGTTAATTTTCTGTTTAGTTGATCTGTCCATAGGTGTGAGTGGGGTATTAAAGTCTCCCACTATTATTGTGTTATTGTTGATTTCCCCTTTCATACTTGTTAGCATTTGTCTTACATATTGTGGTGCTCCTATATTGGGTGCATATATATTTATAATTGTTATATCTTCTTCTTGGATTGTTCCTTTGATCATTATGTAGTGTCCTTCTTTGTCTCTTTTCACAGCCTTTGTTTTAAAGTCTATTTTATCGGATATGAGTATTGCCACTCCTGCTTTCTTTTGGTCTCTATTTGCGTGGTATATCTTTTTCCAGCCCTTCACTTTCAGTCTGTATGTGTCCCTTGTTTTGAGGTGGGTCTCTTGTAAGCAGCATATAGAGGGGTCTTGTTTTTGTATCCATTCGGTCAGTCTTTGTCTTTTGGTTGGGGCGTTCAACCCATTTACGTTTAAGGTGATTATTGATAAGTATGATCCCGTTACCATTTACTTTATTGTTTTGGGTTCGGGTTTATACACCCTTTTCGTGTTTCCTTTCTAGAGAATATCCTTTAGAATTTGTTGGAGAGCTGGTTTGGTGGTGCTGAATTCTCTCAGCTTTTGCTTGTCTGTAAAGCTTTTGATTTCTCCTTTGTATTTGAATGAGATCCTTGCTGGGTACAGTAATCTGGGCTGTAGGTTATTGTCTTTCATCACTTTAAGTATGTCTTGCCATTCTCTCCTGGCCTGAAGAGTTTCTATTGAAAGATCAGCTGTTATCCTTATGGGAATCCCCTTGTGTGTTATTTGTTGTTTTTCCCTTGCTGCTTTTAATATTTGTTCTTTGTGTTTGATCTTTGTTAATTTGATTAATATGTGTCTTGGGGTGTTTCGCCTTGGGTTAATCCTATTTGGAACTCTCTGTGTTTCTTGGACTTGGGTGATTATTTCCTTCCCCATTTTAGGGAAGTTTTCAACTATTATCTCCTCAAGGATTTTCTCATGATCTTTCTTTCTGTCTTCTTCTTCTGGGACTCCTATAATTCGAATGTTGGAGCGTTTCATATTGTCCTGGAGGTCTCTGAGATTGTCCTCATTTCTTTTAATTCGTTTTTCTTGTTTCCTCTCTGATTCATTTATTTCTACCATTCTATCTTCTATTTCACTAATCCTATCTTCTGCCTCCGTTATTCTACTAATTGTTGCCTCCAGAGTGTTTCTGATCTCATTTATTGCGTTATTCATTATATTTTGACTCTTTTTTATTTCTTCTAGGTCCTTGTTAAACCTTTCTTGCATCTTCTCAATCTTTGTCTCTAGCCTATTTATCTGTGATTCCATTTTTATTTCAAGATTTTGGATCATTTTCACTATCAATATTCGGAATTCCTTCTCCGGTAGATTCCCTACTTCTTCCTCTTTTGTTTGGTTTGGTGGGCAACTCTCCTGTTCCTTTACCTGCTGAGTATTCCTCTGTCTCTTCATCTTGGTTATATTGCTGCGTTTGGGGTGGCCTTTTTATATTCTGGTAATTTGTGGAGTTCTCTTTATTATGGAGGTTCCTCACTTTGGGTGGGGTTCTATCAGTGGCTTGTCAAGGTTTCCTGGTTAGGGAGGCTTGTGTTGGAGTTTTGGTAGGTGGAGCTGGGTTTCTTCTCTCTGGAGTGCAGTGGAGTAACCCGTAATGGGTTACAAGACATCAAAGGTTTTGGGATAATTTTGAGCTGCCTGTATATTGAAGCTCAGGGGATTGTTTCTGTGTTGCTGGAGAATTTGCGTGGTATGTCTTGTTTTGGAACTTGTTGGCCCTTGGGTGGAGCTTGGTTTCGGTGTAGGTATGAAGGCATTAGATGGGCTCCTATTGCTTAATGTTCCCTGAATTCAAGAGTTCTCTAATGTTTTCAGGCTTTGGATTTAAGCCTCCTGCTTCTGGTTTTCAGTTTTATTTTTACAGTAGCCTCTAGACTTCTCCATCTATACAGCACCGATGATAAAACATCTAGGTTAAAGATGAAAAGTTTCTCCACATTGAGGGACACTCAGAGAGGTTCACTGGGTTATAAGGAGAAGAGAAGATGGAGGAGGTAGTTAGAGGTAACTGGAATGAGATGCGGTGAGATCAAAAGAGAAGAGCGCAAACTAACCAGTAGTCACTTCCTTATGTGCGCTCTATAGTCTGGACCGCTCAGGGGTATTTACAGAGTTATACGGGGAAGAGGAGAGGGAGGAAGTGGACAGAGGTGACCAGGAGGATCAGAGAGAGGAATGAGTAGGAGAGAGACAAATCCTGCCAGTAACCTGTTCCTTAGGTGTTCCCCACCGTCTGGAACACACAGAGATTCACAGAGTTGGATAGAGGAGAGATGGGGGGAAAAGAGACAGAGGCCACCTGGTGGAGAAAAAGGAGAGTCCAGAGGAGGAGAGAGTGGTCAAGCCAGTAATCTCGCTCTCAGGTAAACTGGGGTAGTGAAGTTTGGGTTTTTAAATGTACAAAATTGGCAATAAACACCTAAGAGCAAAGATTAAAAATCTGTTTTTGAAGACAATGGTCTGCTTTTATGGTTGCCTGATGTCCTCTGCCAGCCTACAGAAGTTGTTTTGTGAAGTTTGCTCAGCGTTGAAATGTTCTTTTGAGGAATTTGTGAGGGAGAAAGTGGTCTTCCCGTCCTATTCCTCCGCCATCTTTCCCTCCCTTCCTTGCACTGTCAGGTTCTAAGCAAAGGGTCTGAAAAATCATGTGTTACTCACTCAGTCATGCCCAACTCTTTGAGACTCCATGAACTGCACACTCCTCTGTCCATGGGATTTTCCAGGATATTGGAGTGGTTTGCCATTTCCTTCTCCAGAGGATCTTCCTGACCCAGGGATTGAACCCAAATCTCCTGCATTCAGGCAGATTCTTTACCAACTGAGCTACCAGGGAAGCCCGGGGTCAGTGAGGAAATCATAAGTGCTCAATAAATGTTGGTAAAAGAATTCATCTGATTCAATCACTGAAAAACAGTTGTTATGAAAGTTTCTTCACATACTGGCTTCAAGTTTTCATCTATAAATTATTGATGTTGAACTAAATGATCCCTTGCAAGCTTACCAATCTGTCATTCTTACCAATTTATAGTTGTCATCCCGTTACTTAAGCCATAAACCAGAGCCTCCTTACTCCTCAGCTCTTACATCCAGTCCATGGCCGCAGTGGGTAGACCCTGCTACCTCTAATATCACAGGAATCCACCCACTGTCTTTGGCGCCACCGTTGTCACACCAATCAAAGCGTTCATACTCTCGTTACTGAATAATAGCATGCCTGTCATCTCCCTCCATTCCACTGTCTACTGGAAGGCAGAGTGATTGATTAAAATAAAGATTCAGTCACGTATCACTCATATTTCTTTCCTTGGCTTCTCCTTGACCTTAGTTTAAGTCTCTGAAACCTAAACATCTCACAGAAGCCCATCATAATCTAACTTCTTTCTCTCTAGCTCTTGTCTCTTTTTCTTGTGACTCCTTCCTTCAACTATTTAATGCATTGTATTTTCTCCATGCATTCAATGTATTATATTTTTTTCCTCTTCCACAACTGTTTCTTAGACACTGTTTCTTCTGCTTGAAACCTTCTTGTCTTCCCCTAGGTCTAGACTTACAAAATCTTATTCATCGTTTAGGTCTCATCTTTTTACCACTTAAAATAGGTTAGGTTCCCATAATATTCATTTATTTTCAACAAAATATTTCTGTTCTGGCAGCACTCATTATGCTTCTGTACATTCTGAATATCTTTCTCACAAAGCCTTAAAATGCGTGAAATCAGGAACCATATCTATTAATCCCTTGTTTATAGCTGAATCCTAATATTCCAGAAGAGATCCAGAAGAGTTTTTGTCATTCGGACCCTGCATCTTCTAAATTAGTATTTTCTCTATAGAAACTGAATAAGGTCACCAAAATTTCAACAACAAGGTGAAAAAGGAAAGAGTCATTTAGCACACCCCCTGGTTTCCTTTCCAATTCCATTACTCTTCTTTACGCATAGATCCAGACATAGTACAGGGCAACAATGTGTACCTAATTCATAGTCCATCATCTCCCAGCCTTGCTTCTAGCTACTACTAGCCACTAGGAGAAGGCAATGGCATCCCCCTCCAGTATTCTTGCCTGGAAAATCCCATGGACAGAGGAGCCTGGTGGGCTGCAGTCCATGCGGTGGCTAAGAGTCAAACATGACTGAGCGACTTCCCTTTCACTTTTCACTTTCATGCATTTGGAGAAGGAAATGGCAACCCACTCCAGTGTTCTTGCTTGGAGAATCCCAGGGATGGGGGACCCTGGTGGGCTGCCATCTATGGGGTCGCTCAGAGTCGAACATGACTGAAGCAACTTAGCAGCAGCAGCAGCAGCAGTTACTAAGATGTTCCCTAGGGTGTTCTTCTTCCCAAATTAATTCTCTTGAGGAAAAGCCTTTTTTCACTTTTCTCTTTGTATTTCCACCTTCTTCTGGGCTGAGTAAGAATGTAAGCCTGGAGGTAAAGCTGCTGTCTTTCCTGAATGAACGCTGCATAGTAATTGTGATAGCGTGAGAAGAATGGATGAGCCCAATTCACTGATGAATATCCTCTAGCCACTGCATCAGCACCAAGCCGCTGTTCTCCAGACTTCCTGTTACAAGAGAAGAAGCCCTTTATTCATTTAAGTACTCTCTGGAAGTTTATGTTACTTGCATCTGAATACACTCCTAACTCATCCAGGCAATCAATTTGAAGACAGTATTAAGTATATAAGGCTTCCCTGATAGCTCAGCTGGTAAAGAACCTACCTGCAATGCAGGAGACCCTAGTTTGATTCCTGGGTCTGAAAGATCCCCTGAAGAAGTAATAGGCTACCCATTCCAGTCTTCTTGAGCTTCCCTGGTGTCTCATCTGGTAAAGAATCCACCTGCAATGTGGGAGACCTGGGTTCAATCTCTAGGTTGGAAAGATCCCTAGAGAAGGGGATGGCTACCCACTCCAGTATTCTGGCCTGGAGAATTCTATGGACTGTACAGTCCACAGTGTCACAAAGTATCTGACACAACTGAGCAACTTTCACTTCACGTCACTTCATGTCATTGAGTGTATAAAAGGAAATAAACAGTTTACGGTTTTCCACATTTGAACCCAGTTTTGCCTGTTTCAAGTTGTTGGGAACTCACTAGTTTCAGTGCAGTCATCTCCTAACTAAGAAGAGTGATTATCATCTTACAGATGAAATAAGTAAGATTGTTGTCTTACTTATTTATGAAAATTAAAAGCTGAAAAGCTTTTAGCTCATGATCTGATACAGTAAAGCAAATAAGACACACGGTAAAGCAAATAAGACATCTCTTGCTCAATAAAACAAGAGATGTCACTGCCTGCTCTTGAGAAGTTTGTATTTTGCATTGAAGTATAGCCAGTTAACAATCTTGTAGCAATTTCAAGTGGACAGTAAAGGGATTCAGTCATACTTATATATGTATCCATTCTGCCCCACACTCCCCTCCCATGCAGGCTGCCACATAACATTGAGGAAAATTCCTTGTGCTATACAGTAGGTCCTTATCTGTGTAACCTAAAAAGAAATGATACAAATGAACTTATACACTTATAAAATAGAGACAGACACATAGATTTAGAGAAAGAAGTTACAGTTGTTGAGACAGGTGAAAAAAGGTGGAAGATAGAGGTCAGGAATAGTTAGGGAGTTTGGCATAGACATATACACACTGCTATATTTAAAATGGGCTTCCCTGGTGGCTCAGAGGTTAAAGCGTCTTCCTGGAATGCAGGAGACCCAACAAGGACCAACTGTCACTGCCTTTTGAATTAATAATATAAAATAAAATATACACAGGCTTTGTAGTCAAATAGAGCTTCTACCAGTTATCTACTGTATAAGTTCCTAGACTTTTGGAGACGTCATTTCCCAGTTGTAAAGTGAGATGAATAATATCTACTTTGGAGAAATCTATGAGGATTTGGAGATAAAATATTTAAAGCAATAGACATTTAAAGAATGGCAATTACCATTCAAATAAGAAATAGAAATTCACAATAATATACTCATCTTAGATTATGACAACCAAATAAAAATATTTGACTCTACACAGCAACTTTTCCATAGCAAATTTTAAATTTTTGATGACACGTTTAGTTTTCTTCTATAGATATATTCTCGCCTGGAGGTTAGGGAGGAGGCCACAAGCTCTTTTGAAATTTTCAAGAGCTCCATGGACCTTATCTCCAGAAAACAACACACGCGCAAAAGTTTTATGGTCAGTTTTAGGGGATTATAGGTTCTCTTAAGTTTCATCAGCCCCAAGATTACATTATATTCCCTGATCAAGAGTTATACAGTTCCAATGGGCCATCCTGATGTAATAATTTCACATATAAGGTTATCCTGTGAAATAAACTCTAAGATATATGTGTTATATGCCTTTAATAAACTCTTTATTTCTTTATCTCCATATCTACTCCATTGCATAATGATTGTATAATTTAGAAAGGAATTATTTTAGCAAGTCAGCATTTAGAAGTCAGTGTTGTACATATTTATGCTTGGAAATGTTAAGTTTCATTTAAACTTTGTTAGAGAAAAGGGGAAAAGAAGAGAAGGCATCTAGACAAGGAAAACTAAAATCAGTAAGCTACGATGCGGCTATCTACATGTGATCCAATGTTCCACTAAGGAAAAGAACAAATAAAACTCAGGGTGATAGCTCCTCAAGAAAGAATTGCATTTCTGCCAAAATATTGCTGAGATTACCTATGGAACTGCCAGTAGTTGTAGTTTGTAAAGAATCTAGTGTTACTTTGTGGTTAAAGCACAAGATGAGGCTCAAGAAAGATGTTATTTCAGATTCTCCAAGTCACAGGATATCATTATGGCCTTGACCAAGTTATACAAGCTTTCTTTCTTTCCTCCTGTACCTACAGAAGAAAAAAGAGAAGTGTTTTTAATCTTCTCTGACTGAATACTTAATAGATAATAAATGTGTAACAAGTTTAATATATACTATGCATTCCTTAGATTTCTTTTCTTTTTAATTGAAGTATAGTTGATCATGGCATCCGGTCCCATTACTTCATGGCAAATAGGTGGGGAAACAATGGAAACAGTGGCAGACTTTATTTGCGGGGGGCTCTAAAATCACTGCAGATGGTGACTGCAGCCATGAAATAAAAAGACATTTACTCCTTGGAAGAAAAGTTATGACCAACCTAGACAGCATATTAAAAAGCAGAGACATTACTTTTCCAACAAAGTTCCAGCTATTCAAAGCTATGGTTTTGCCAGTAGTCATGTATGGATACGAGAGTTGGACTATAAAGAAAGCTGAGCACTGAAGAATCGATGCTTTTGAACTGCGGTATTGCCTTGAGAGTCCCTTGGACTGCAAGGAGATCCAACCAGTCCATTCTGAAGGAGCTCAACCCTGGGATTTCTTTGGAAGGAATGATGCTAAAGCTGAAACTCCAGTAGTTTGGCCACCTGATGCGAAGAGCTGACTCATTTGAAAAGACCCTGATGCTGGGAAAGATTGAGGGCGGGAAGAGAAGGGGATGACAAAGGATGAGATGGTTGGATGGCATCACTGACTAAATGGACATGAGTTTGAATAAACTCCAGGAGCTGGTGATGGACAGGGAGGCCTGGCGTGCTGCAGTCCATGGGGTTGAAAAGAATTGGATGCAACTGAGCAACTGAACTGATAGTTGATTTACAGTATAATATTGATTTCAAATGTACAACATAATGATTCAGTATTTTTACAGATCGTATTCCATTTAAAGTCATTACAAACCAATGGCTCTACAATATATCTTTGTTGCCTATCCATTTTATTCATCTTAAAGTTTCAAATACCAGTTGCACTGCTTCCACTCACTATGCAGTAAAGTCTTAGGCAGGAGACAAGATTCTTGTGAGTCATCTGTGTCCATTCAATAAGCCTCTCTTTTGTAGACGGTGTCCGTTTTCAGTCTTGCAAACAACCGTGTGTTTGTGTTCCTGGGCTGTCTTCCATTTTCTCTTTGTCTTTGCTTCATGGATAATAATTATGATGACTTATACTGTCACCAGAAGTAAGAAAAGAGAACTATTTATTTTTTGCTATACATTTGTGTGTCTTAATTTTTCCTTCTTGTGTCTATGTGAGTATTTCCACATTTGCTGAATATGTAGGAGTCACTCAACTGGTTTCTCTCAGTAGCAGTATCAGAATTTACTCCAGGAAATGGCATAAATATCTCTGAGGAAAAGCAGACCTATCTTTGAGTATTCATCCTTTCCAGAAAGATGAAAAGAATTCTTTCAATCATGATTTAAAAGTGAGGAGAGAGAGATAGAGGCAGAGAATGGAAATTCCTCCTATGTATACTAGTACAATGGCACCCCACTCCAGTCCTCTTGCCTGGAAAATCCCATGGACGGAGGAGCCTGGTGGGCCGCAGTCCACGGGGTCACTAAGAGTCAGACACAACTGAGTGACTTCACTTTCACTTTTCACTTCCATGCATTGGAGAGGGACATGGCAACCCACTCCAGTGTTCTTGCCTGGAGAATCCCAGGGACGGGGGAGCCTGGTGGGCTGCAGTCTATGGGGTCGCACAGAGTCGGACACGACTGAATCAACTTAGCAGCAGCAGCAGCATGCTAGTACAAATATATTTTAAAACCTAATAGAACCCCACAAGAAAAAAATACGAATACCTCTTAGAAGAAAATTCTCCTAAGTTGAAGAAAGGCCTGAATTTGAAAAATAAAAATTAGTTTTATAAAATTCACTGTCAGTCATACACGGGAGATCACAATAGAAGTAAAAAATGCAAAAAGTGATGTTACATGACAAGAGCAAAGTGATGAAAAGTGCACATGGAGTTCAATTTGTCTTAAAAAGATGGAGGGATAATACTCACATACATATATGCACATATAAATATATCTTATACACATATATATGTACTATTCACATAAAATTTATTTTTAAAATAAAAAAACTGATAATCTGTTTATTAATATTTATTATAGAAGAAAGACAATAACATCAACAGTGAAAGATGCTAGCTTGTTATGTTGATTTTAGCTTGACATCATTTGATATTATGCATAATTATTTTTAACATTACATATATTTCCCTAAAAATAAAGAGGAAATTGAACAAGTGAAACTAATTGTCTGACCATTTGGTAGCATAAGCACACAGAGATGAACCATTCCAAATGATTTTGAAAGTCACACACTGAACTGTATATCCCTAGCAGAATATAAGCAAAGGACAAATATAACTGAGAAAAAAAAATAAGCTTTTTCTGGTGGCCGTATTCATGGGGTGGTGTCATTATTATTGTTCTGAAGCTTTTGTGTGTATATTTGGGGGTAAAACAAGTGAATAACTATATTAGGACATAAATTTCTGCACCCCTAAAATGAGATAGATGAGATTATTAGTAAGATTGATGAGATTAAGGAGAAACTGCTTCTGAATTTAAATAGAAAGTGTCAGTATAAACAAAAGATAACTTTTTTATTAAAGTGTAGTTGATTTACAAAGTTGTATTAGTTTCTGGTGTACAGCAAAGTGGTTCAGCTAAATATATATGTGTGTGTATATATATATACACACACATTCGTATTCTTTTAGTATTTATATTCTTTCATTATTCTTTTCCATTATGACTTACTACAGCATATTGAATATAGTTCCCTGTGCTAAACATAGGACCTTATTGCTTATCTACAATATTTTATATGTAGTAGTCTATATCTGCTATTCCAAAACTCCTAATTTATCCCTCTCTCACCCTCTTTCCTCTTTAGTAGCATGAGTTATGTTATGAACCTGTTTTTGTTTCATAACCAAGTTCATTTATGTCATATTTTAGATTCCACATTTAAGTAATATCATATGGTATTTGTCTTTTTCTGACTTTTCTTAGTATAATAATCTCTAGGTCCATCCATATTGCTGCAAATGGCATTGTTTCATTCTTCTGATGGCTGAGAAATATTCCATTGTGTATATATACCAGAGCTTCTTTATCAGTTCATCTGTTGATGAACACCTAGCTTGCTTCCATGTCTTGGCTCTTATAAATAGTGCTGCTGTGAAGAGTGAGGTGTATGTAACTAGAGTTTGAATTAGAGTTTTCATCTTTTCCAAATATGGCCTCAGGAGTGGGACTGCTGGATCATATGGTAACTCTACTTTTTTGAGAAACATCCATACTGTTCTCCATAGTGACTGAACCAATATGCCGGGGTCCAGCCCCGGTGGATCCAGGGAATTCGAAGGTGGGGACGGTGTCGGCGTCCTTGGAAAAATACATATTTAATTACAGATATATAGAGAGATTAGAAACGGATAGTGTAGTAGGAAAATTAGTGGAGAAAAAGAGGCTGAATAACTTGGTTTACATGGAATAGCATCCATGCTGCAGATGGGAATTCAGCCAGAAAAACTGGGGAGCAGGAAAGAAACGGCGTGGGGGAATCAGTCTTTCCAGAAACTGATCCGATTTCTTTATTTTTGGGTTTGCTTATATACCTTTTGTTACATATAGGGATGAATACAGAGTCACGCGGGGGTCAGCAGTCCTGACCTTTATCAAAATCAGGTGCTTCACATAAAAAAGTCTTAGGGATTTTACATCATCTTCTGGCCATGATTGAGACCTGCTGACATTTTATGATCCTTTCTTTCTGATAGCCAAAATACTTATTTCTTCCAAGGTGTTTTTTCTTAAACCAGGCACCACCCTCCAAATAAAGTTACATTTCTATAGGGTGAGGGTGTAGTGAGTTACAATCAAGAAAGGAATTTATTTAACCCAAGGTTAACATGATTAATCTTAAAGGTTAATACTTATTTCTCCTATATGCTTAAAGGTTAATACTTATTTCTCCTATATGCTAGTTATATTCATTATAAGGGCAGGGAACATGGAGATTTAGCAGCAAACATCAACCCAACAAATGAAAATCCTTTCACCAATGCTCCCCTTAAGATCTATTTAGTCTTAAGATAGTGATAAAGTTACATTTTTACATAGCAAGGACACAGTAATTTATAACAAAGTACAGTGATCTATTACAAAAGAGAAAATTCATTAACTCAAAAGGTCTAGTATTGCTAACCTTAAAAGCTACTATATTTCCTTTTCTATATTCCAAATACATTGATTAATATATTCCCAGGTGCCTAAGGATATGGAGGCCTGGCGGCAATCAATGACTCAACAAGAAGAAAAAGCCCTATGCTAATTAAAACTCTCAAAATACTCCAAAACTCTCTGTGCTGTTTATGGTTGAGAGGTAGAAAACAATCATGTGCAGGAGTATGGATAATCCTGTCACACAAGCTAGTCTGTCAGCAGAGAGGTTTGACCTGAGACATCCTTGTCCCACCCAAAGCAGGGAATTAGCAGCAATTATTGACACAACAAATGAAAAACCCTTCACCAATATAATTCCTAACCAATCCACTATACTAATAATTTCCAACTCCCCAAAAGAATTTGCCTTTAGTAAGTCTAAAACATCTCGTGCCTCTCAGGTTGAGAGGCTGTAAACAATCACATGTGGCCAGAGGAACCTATACAGGTGGGCTAGATAAGCTTCAGAGGAGTCCGTAAGCTGAAACACTCTTGTCACGCCCAGGAATTTTTATTGCCTTGGAGCTGCACGTTTACTCCTTCTCCAAGAGAAATGGTGATGGGGGAGAGCCCCCGTAAAGTCAGAGGTGTAGGTGAGAGCATAAAACAAACTCTGGTTTTGGGGTAGATGCTCAGGAACAGGGAGTTTCCCGAGGCTTGATCACGCCTTTGCTTATGCCAAGCTGCCTTCCTCATGACCTTTGCCATGGGCGGGGTTCCTCAGCTGGCCCCCATCACCAATATATAATCCCACCAACAATGTAGGAGAGTTTCCTTTTCTCCACAAACAAAAATATTAAAATTTATATATTTTCTTCAGACTTTAACTGATCAAGTAGGCAAGTAACTGTTGATAAATGAATAATATAATTTTGAACACTATAATGACTGACTTACCTATTACCTAACTTTGAAAACACAAAGACTATATACATTTTTCTTAAAAAAGCATGACAGTTACAATAATTAACAGTAAGTCATAAAGATAACCTCAATTCCAAAAGCAAAGTGTGAAAACATTCTATAATCACAAAGCACTGCTTGAAATATAAATGGCCAAACAAAAGATAGTTAAAATTTTTAAACACTATTTCAAATTATTCTTGGATCAGTATATTATAGATCATTTAGAATATGTCACTAATGGATACTTCCAAAAAACTAGTATGGGATGTGTCCAAAGCAATATTCAGGATAAAATCTATGGCTTTATATTCATAGATTATTAAAGATGAAAAAAAACTAATTGAGAACTTGGTCACTTATTTTACCTCTTTTTGTGATTAATAGAATATGTCCTTAATTTCAAAAATTCCCCTAGGCAATCTTACATAAGAATAAAGGCTAATCAGAGTCTTAACATTAAATCTAGCAGAATAATTATGATGAAAATAATAAATCAAGAAATGGTAATGGTAACTTAAAATTTTTTATTAATGTAATATAGAAGTAAGTGAAAATCATAAGACTATTGATATTTCAATACAGGCTAAAATATTATTTAATAAAATTCAGTATCTCAAAAACAATTCAGTGATTTTAAAATCCAATAATACTCTCTTAACAGAATTTTTTAAATAGTTCTTTCAAACAAATAGACAAAACCAGTTTTTAATAGTAAGCATTTTAGATACTTACTACAAACCACTACAAAGATGCAATCTGTTATATCATATGAATATTTACTAATATAATATGAAATTTTTAAAGACAAAATAGTAAGTCAATTCTAGAGGAATTGTAGATCTAAATCTGAAAGATTATACAATAAAGTTTTTGAAGTAATGCAGAGAAACAAAAACAGAAATATAGACCAGTGGAAAACATAGAAAACCTAGAGAAAAACCCACACACCTACTGGGCACCTTATCTTTGACAAAGAGGCAAGAATATACAACAAAGAAAAGAGTCTCTTCAATAAGTGGTCCTGGGAAAACTGGACATCTACATGTAAAAGAACAAAATTGGAATACTTCTAACACCATGCACAAAGATAAACTCTAAATGGATTAAAGACCTATATGTAAGACTTACTATTTTGTCTTTAAAAATTTCATTTTAAATTCATAAATATTCATATGATATAACAGATGGCATCTTTGTAGTGATTTGTAATATCTAAAATGCTTCACTATTAAAAACTGGTTTTGTCTATTTGTTTGAAAGAACTGTTTTAAAAATTCTATATGTAAGACCAGAAACTATAAAACTCTTAAAGGAAAACATAGAATACTCCTTGACATAAATCACAGCAAGATCCTCTATGACCCACTTCCTATAATAATGAAAATGAAAGCAAAAATTAACAAGTGGGACCTAATTAAAGCTTTATTGCACAGCAATCACAACTACAAACAAGGTGGAAAGACAGCCCTCAGATTGGGAGAGAATAATAGCAAATGAAACAATTCACAGATGATTAATCTCCAAAACATACAAGCTGCTTATGCAGCTCAATACCAGAAAGACACACAACCCAATCACGTAGTGGAAAGAAGACTGAGACACTTCTCCAAAGAAGACATACAGATGGCTAATAAACACATGAAGAACATCACTAATTATTAGAGAACTGCAAATCAAAGCTACAGTGAGGTGTCACCTCACACTGGTCAGAATGGCCATCATCACAAAATCTAGAAACAATAAATGCTAGAGAGGGTGTGGAGAAAAGGGAACCCTCTTGCACAGTTGGTTGGTGGGAATGTAAATTGATACAGCCACTATGGAAGATGGTATGGTGATTCCTTAAAAAACTAGGAGTAAAACTACCATATGACCCAGCAATCCCACTACTGGGCGTATACCCTGAGAAAACCATAATTGAGAAAGACACATGTATCTCAATGCTCATAGCAGCACTGTTTACAATAGCTAGGACATGGAAACAACTCAGATGTCCATTGACAGATGAATGGATAAAAAAGTTGTGCTACATATACACAAAGGACTATTACTCAGCCTTAAAAAGGAACATATCTGAGTCAGCTCTAATAAATGAATGAAACTAGAGCCTGTTATACAAGTGAAGTAAGACAGAGAGAAACAAATATTGTATATTTATGCATGTATATGGAATCTAGAATTTAGTTCAAATTGATGAACCTATTTGCAGGGCAACAATAGAGATGCAGACTTAGAGAAGAGACTTATGGACACAGTGGGGAAGGAAGTGGATGGGATGAATTGAGAGTGGCATTAAAACATATACAGTGCCATATAAAATATAAAATAGATAGCCAGTGGGAATTTGTTGTATGAAGCAGGGGGCTCAAACCCGATGCTCTGTAAAGGGGTGGGATAGGGTGGAGGGTGGAAGGTGGAAGGGAGATTAAAGAGGGAGGGGACATATGTATGCCTATGGCTAATTCATGTTGATATATGGAAGAAACCAATGCAACATTGTAAAGCAATTATCCCCCAATTAAAAATAAATTTTAATTAAAAAGTAATGCAGAGGAGAACTCATCTTCATGTCTTTTAATGCACATATTTGTCAGAGTCCTCCACAGAAACAGAACAAACAGAATATACACAATATAGGCCAAAAATAAAATGAAGAGTAAGAAACAATCAACAAATGTAAAACTTCTTCAAAGGCAACATAAAATGAAAGAGAAAAACAATACCTTGAGAAAAATATTTGAAACATATATAACAAATAGTTAACCCTCCACTAAACATAGAGCACCAACGTTAAAAGGGAAAATGGGCATAACACAGGAACACAGGTCTATGTAGGAGAACTGTAATGAATATTAAACTTGAGATCAAGTTCAACTCTACCACTAATTAGTGTTAAGTTTAAAATTCTCATAGTTTAAAAGGACAACATCTTCATGAGGTTGGGTCGAATGGGCTTTTTGCATACCTTCTTTGAGAGTGGAGTAATTTGTTAATAAGTGTAAAATACATACCAACTGTGAAATATGATAGTGATAGTTACTGAAATGCTATTTTTAATATGTGAGTTTTTAAATAATATAACTAATAGTAAGAGATAAGAAATTGAATTAGGTGTGAAAATACATAAATTTGTTTTGAAATAATGAAAATTGTTTTGAAATAATATTTAATAGTATGGACCCCTATTCCCACTCTACCATTAGTGAAAGAGAGCAGGTAATCAATATTCTGTTCATGTACAACCTGTGCTGAATTTTTTAAAAATAAAAAACAAACCAAAAATCAAATTATATTGACATACTCATATAGAAAAATTATACTAAAAGGACATATATTAAAATGTTAACTTTCATTGTCGGGATTACATGTGATTTTGGCCTTATTTGTGTTTTATTTTATATGACAGCTTTTTTAGATTTTGGTAACAAATAGGTTTTGCAGTTTTTACCAAAGTAAAGGAAAACAGTGGTCATTTTGAAGATTAAGAAATAGAATAAGAAGTGAAGAAAGCAAGACTATGGAGAGTTTAAAGATAAAATGTGAATGAAGTGAAAGTGAAGCCGCTCAGTCGTGTCCGACTCTTTGCAACCCCATGGACTGTAGCCTACCAGGCTCCTCTATCCATGGGATTCTCCAGGCAAGAATACTGGAGTGGGTTGCCATTTCCTTCTCCAGGGGATCTTCCCAACCCAGGGATGGAACCCAGGTCTCCCGCATTGCGGGCAGACGCTTTAACCTCTGAGCCAGCAGGAAGTCATGTGAATGTGAATAAAGGAATATAAAAACATAAATAACTTAATGTAAAACCAGAGGATGTAAAACTTCCTCAAATACACAAATTCATGAAACCCGATGAAAAGAGGAAGGGGACTTCTCTGCCTGTCCAGTGATTAAGACACCATGCTTCTACTTCATGGGGCATGGGTTCAGTCCATGGTTGGGGAACTAAGATCCCGCATATCACACAATATGGCCAAAAAATGGGAAAAAGAGGAAAAATCTAGATATAGATAATATCATTACTTGAAATAAAGGAGCCGATCAATGTGTTTAAGTGTGTTGAAAAAGAACTATATATTGCCCATGCTTATATATTTGAATATTTCTATTTAAATGGTCATTTATGAAAAAGTACATATATAAAATTTGATTTAAAATTGAGGAAGAGGCTATAACAAAAACATAAATATTTAAAACCTTTTTAAAAAATTGCTTCCAAAAACCACTCAATCCAGATAACTTGAGGGCAAATACTTATCATGATTTTTTTTCCAAAGAGCAAATACTTATCATGATAAAATTCATACAGTACTCAGTTTCCAGAAAAGCATGGGAAACCTTTCTAAGGCAATTCGCCATAGCCTTGACACTAAAAGCTAGCAGACAAAGCACCCCACTACAGTTGTCCTGAGCCCGCAGGCGTCTCTTCTGTGTTGGGTAAGGATGTCCTCTGTCACCTTGGGACACTGACTCCCTGCCATCTACCATTTCACCAGGCAGGGTCCCAGCAGGCAACAGATGGCTCACCCAGCTGGGAAGTGGGGAGAGGCTTTCTAACTGATCTGTGGCAGGGTGAAGGGAACCACATGTTATTCTGAGGCACATGGGACCTGGCACTATTTGGAAGCACTTAACGGCTCATAGGCCTGAGGGGACAAATAAGGAAAAGGTGTTAGAGCTCTGTTGAGAGCTGGGATCACTGAAGAGGGGCTGTTGATGGAAACTCTGATTTTGGAGAATCTTAGTCACTCCCAGCACCAGCGAGCGGCCAAGAGAAAATAGAGGAGGGAAACAGTGTACTCGTTTTTCTCTCCCCACTGTCCTCCAAGATTCAGTCCGCTCAAGGAATGATGGAGACGTGTCAAAGGACACAGGTGCCAGCTTGAAGAGTCAGAATAACTCATTAGAGTCACAGCTAATAAATTGGATAAAATTAATTTTGAATTGAATAAAAATAAGAATCCATGAGCCCATACCGTTGAAAAGAAACCATTAAAAAAAATCAATGGG
This sequence comes from Ovis aries, assembly GCF_016772045.2. Taxonomy (NCBI): domain Eukaryota; kingdom Metazoa; phylum Chordata; class Mammalia; order Artiodactyla; family Bovidae; genus Ovis; species Ovis aries. Next base: position 68,327,965 of record NC_056062.1, on the reverse strand, counting down.
AGAAAAGAGAAAGTCCTTCCCTACATAGAATGTCAATCAGTAGATACAGAAAACAACATCACAGTCTTCTCGTGAGCTCCAGGCCAACCTCTTGCAACACTAAAACCTCACTGAATGGACTAGGTCAGCTTCAGCACTCAGAAGATTTTTCCCCTTTATCGCCTGACATTTTGGGTGATTTATAGTATTCCATCACAACTGTTTACACAATATTTAAAGTCCATTTGTCAATATGTACTTAGGAATAAAAGGAAAATCTTTCCAAAAATTCCAAATGTGAAGTGATGAGAATCTGACCTAAAAAAGTGGTAAAGAGGATGGAGCACATGGTTGAGATTCCGAATACATTTCTGATGAATAATTGTAATGAAGTAAATGTTTATGACCAATTAGATGTATGTGGGAAAGAGAAAAAACTGTGACTAAATTTAAGGTGTGTAGCTTAGGAGACTGGACATTTAAAAATGGCATTAACTGGAATAGGAAATGAGAGAGATACAGAATGCAAAGTTTGAGGTATCTTCAGGACATTCAGTGGAAATTCCCAAAAGTCACTGGGAGTCATAAAAGTCCTAAATATTTCTTTATAGGAACACAATGTATCAAAAAAATTGGAATCTTAGTAACAGGACAGGTAGTGTTGTGGTATTAACATTCCACAATGAGAATTCCTGCCTCTTATAGGAAGCTTTACTTGAACAAAAAAACCATATCTATTATCTCTGGTCAGGTCATTACATGCACTTAACCCTTGAATTGCATTGATGTTTATATGCATGTTTGCCCTTACTAGCTCTGTCGATGCTATTATCAACTAGCGCAGAATCTATTCCCCAACAAGAAATTAAATTCTACTTGTTTTTTCCTCTAAGGAAACAGTTCCAAATGGGTGTTTTGTCCACCAAAGTGCTTGACATGCTTTTCACGAGAACTGGCACAGCCCACAAGTGTGTGGGTTCTTAGTAACAGCTGGTGGCCATCCTATGTTGCTGTTATTCAGGCCAGCAAAGTGACTTATCATTTGTTTCCTTATATCACTGGCAAGAGGCCTCAATGCTGTCGCTAAGAACAGGCGCCCTACTGGGTTTCTGATGAATTTTATCGAAAAGAGTTTAATTCTACCTGCTAACCTCAATTAGAGACAAACCTGTTCCTGGCTTCTCTCTTCTCTGCTTTGAAGTGGAACTTGAAAATAGGTGACTCACATAGTTCTCATCTTTAGATATCTCTGCCATCTATCAGTTCTAGAACAATTAAAAACAGAAAAGTTCAAATGCAGTAGCATGTTAGAATTTACAAAATCTTCTCTATCATAAACAGAGTCTATAACTGACCATACAACAGAAAACCATGAACTTAGAATCATCAGGCCAGTTCAGTCTGCTGCAATCTTATTATTTGGGAAGGAGAGTTTATTTCTAGTTAATATGAACTTGACTGTCTTTAGGTCTGATATGAGCTCCCTGGTGCACCACAGTTCTCACCAATACTTGTTTTTTAATACCTGGCTGCATCACATATTTAATCTGGAAGTGCAAACAAAGCTTGAATTCTGGAACTACTTGCCTTAATTAGTATCATTTAAACAGTTGTGACAGAATAAATCCTGTACATAAGTTTACCTTGGCCTGGGCAAGACTAAAGTGACCGAATAGGGGCATTAATTAAATACATAGAAACTAGCATAGCTTCTGGCACAGAATAGTCCATCCAATACATATTTTTGAATGAATAAATGTATTTGATTATTCGGTAGCCATCAGGGCTGGATGAACTTTTTTTGGTACAGCCAAATTTGCATAGAAGATACAGAGCCTGTACATGTTTCTAAAATGTTTATAATGATTATTGAACCTGGGTATCCCTATCTTTGAACCTTACACTGTATCTTCCATATTGAAGAAACCTCCTGTGAACTACTGAACACAATATGTGATGTGTCCAAATATTCACTCTTTATCTGTAAATTTCTAGTATATATTTTCTCATTGAATTCTAAAAACCATGTTTAGTATGAATATTAATTACCCACTTGACACTGGATACAATTGAAGTTCAGAGATATTGATAAATTTTCTCACAGTCACACAAATCCCATATAGCCTAGGATTTTACACTTAAGCAGGGCTTTTGTTTTTTTCCCCAGGGACAGTCATGCTCCTTTTGTTTCTCTGATTAATTAGGACAGTTGTGTCAAGACTCTTTGATAAGAAGACATATCCTAAGTGTTACCTGACCTGTTGGGATCGACTTCAGGATATGAAGAAAGGCAGGTCTATCCATCTATCCACTCTATTACTCATCCTTCCACGAACCCATCACAGACAAGGTGATGAAAATTGCTCTTCCGATTTCCTCCTCTCTCACCTTTCATGTTTTTTTACTTCTTCCTTGTTTTTCCAATTCCAGAGGTATTTTTAAGCACTTGCCTCTGTATGAAGCAAGTTTATACTCTGAGGGAGGTTGCAAGAGGGAGCACAGAGGTGGTTTCCTCCAGGTTCTGTCTTTTCTAGGACTAACTCTAGACCTCCCATAGAATAGAACTAGTGTCAAAAGAAAATATTGAAAAAACAACCAAAAAGCAGAAGTGTTTTAACTTCTTGGTTTTAAATAACTCACAAGGATTGGAACTCAACCGTATTATAAGAAAAGCTAGTGTTGCAATATTTAGTTGAAATCCTGAATCTCATACACATGTAAATTGAGTCCCACAATTATCCCTATTCCTGAGGGCTCCTTTTAGAGTGCTGGTGTTGCCCATTAAAATCCTGTTCATCTGGAGGAACATGGTAACTCAAAATATGCCTGTAAAAAGATATTTTGGACCAATTTTACTACGTTAATGCTTTTTTCTGATTACAATAATATACCAAATTGAACTCAGTAGTTAATGTTTCCACTCAAAGAACTGACTTGCACACATTAACTCTCTTTTAACCTGTTAGCTATATAATTTCTCAACTGAATCACAACTGGGTACCTATTACTCAGGTCTAATTAAGCTTATTTTAGACTGTTCTTAAATGCAGCTGGTTTCCATATGTTTAGACTAATACCTCAAAAACTAGAGATTAAAAAAATGAATGCTGAAAATTGGATTCTTAAAAAAGAACTTCAAAGTCCACTCTAGGTTATTTTAGGTTTACCTGCTGGTGACAGAGACGGGGTACAGAGGCCTACTGGGCATGTAGCCTTCCTAAAACAGAGTTTAGTGAGCTACGTTCATTACTGTTAAAGTTAGGGCAACAGGGTTTCGTGACGAGGCCTCTTTAGAAATATTGTATGTGAAACTTTTCAGTCTATTTAGAAAAAATCTCATAAATATTCTTAAAGATAAAGGCTGAATCGGAAGAAAAATTTCACAGTTGGTACAGCAACTGTGATCGAAATGTAAACACTGAAGCTTTTCCCTCAGGCTCTCAGCTCTGATGCATCTAACCACAGGCCTTGTTTTCCCAAAATAATTTCCTACTAGATCACAGAGAGACTGCCTTGTGGCATGCAATTATCATTGCTTCAAACACTTCATCAACTGTAGAGAGACAAGAGTTGATCATTTAAAGCCATATATATACCTATATGTATATATATCACATATATATGGTTGTTCAGTTCAGTTCAGTCGCTCAGTCGTGTCCGACTCTTTGAGACCCCATGGACGACCCCATGGTTGTAGTATTATATATCTTGTATACAATTGTATTATATAATTTTATATATGTATGTGTGTGTGTGTGTATATATATATATATATATTCTGTGACCCAACCCCCCCCCCCCCGCCCCACCACCACCACAATGGGCTTCCCTATGGCTCAGATGGTAAAGAATCCTCCTGCAATGTGGGAGACCTGGGTTTGATCCCTGGGTCAGGAAGATCCCCTGGAGGAGGGCATGGCAACTCACTCCAGTATGCTTGCCTGGAGAATCCCCAAGGACAGAGGAGCCTGGTGGGCTACAGTCCTTGGTGTGGCAAAGAGTCGGACATGACTAAGCAACTAAGCATAGCACAGCGTATGTATTCAATATATGAGCATGCTCAGTTGTGTCTGACTCTGCGACCCCATGGACTATAGCCCACCAGGCTACTCTCCTGCATTGGCAGGTGGATTCTTAACCACTGTGCCACCTGGGAAGATCCCCATTAAATATATAAACACACAAACACTAAAAGCAGATTGATCTGTCAAAATATCTCTGATTTATTTTAATTTTTCACCAAGGCATAGTATCTAAGTCATACATACATCAAGATGACTTTGCTGCTGTTCTACTAGAGAGGGTTACTTTTGAGCCAAAACCTCCAGTACATAAAATGAACCCTGCTTTAATTCTCCCCAGATTTTCACAAAAAGAGCCTTCTTTTAAACAGGTTGATCTATTTCATGAAGTGAAAATTTTCAAAGCACTGTGGTCAGTACTTTACAACCAGGGTTTTGTTTAATCTTCACAAAAATCCAGTGAGTTAGGTATTATGCCCATTCAAAAATGTTGAAAGCAGAACTTCCCTGATGGTCCAGTGGTTAAGACACCATGCTTCCACTGCAGGGGGCATGGGTTTGATCCCGGGTCAGGGAACTAAGATCCTGCATGCTGCATGGCATAGCCAAAAAAAAAAAAAAAAAAAAAAACACCGCATTGAAAGCGTGGCACAGAAAGATCTAAATAGTTTTTATTAGATAAGAAATAAAGGGTAGGTTTCCTTAACTGAACATGAAAAATAGCCATGTACTTTCAACTATGAAGCTATAATGAATTCTCAGAAGTTTAGATTGTGTGTGAGAAGCTGTCAAGCCCCTTGAAAATCCCACAGGGAAATGGAAGGATGGCAGCACGACAGGAAAATTCTAAAGAATTTAGAGATCTGGGTAAATAGATGTTGGACGTGACTTTCCTATGGTTTTTGAGTGTTGGTCAACATCCAGATACCATGAGCAATAAGCACCTGACCATCTATGCCTGACCTTCCAAGAGATGCTGACTCCAGTTTTGTGATGCTGAGCCCATTGCTTATATCCAGGGGGTATGGAAGGAATGGGTGTGATGAGACTGATTTAAAGATCTGTGGAGATGATTTCTTTAGAGGAGAGTTATGAGATTGTTGCCTGACTTCACTGCCACTGACGTTCTCAAGCCATGTGAGGGTAATTTCAAAGGAGTCACTCCAAGACTTAGCCACCAGGTATCCAGAAAAATCAAAGCCTAAAGATGGAAGGCTGGCCAGGGATACCCAGGCTGCAGTAAAATGGGCTTCCCTCAGAGCTGTCTATACCTCCCGATCAGTAAGACTGATGTGAATAGTCCTATGACAGAAACTGGGCTTGAATACCCTGGTAACTCTCAGGGGCAGGGACGAGGTGGGGGTTGGTGTGTTGATCCACCTACAAGGCAGAGCAGCCAGCCTGTGGAGGAATTGCCTACATCAAGAGAACTGCTATGGAGACCCCCAGAGGACAAGGGAGGACACCAAATACCCAGAGAAGTACCGATCACTAAAGAAAGATTAGGCAGCTGACATCCTGGAAGCACCCTCGCTCCTTTTCTCCTCCATGCTGCAGCCCCCTCCTCTTCCCTTCCAGCCTTTGACACAGAATTGTGAATGAGAGCAGAAAACAGCCAGGTAGTCTTGGGAAATGGAGGAGAAGCAGCTGACCATGCCTCCTTCTCACTGCAGGCCACTAGCCAGAGTTGAGCCCATCAGATGGGCTGGAGTAGAGTATACAAGCTTTAAACTGAAGGTTTAAAATTCTAACATTAGTTTATATTGGACAGTTTATCTTAAGAATTAACACTCTTCATGTCACACGTTAGCACAGAAGCTGTGGAACCAATCTAAAATTTCATTCAGGAGCAGGAGGAAAACAAGCCAACAGAGTAGATTTGCAGGTGCAGTGGTGTGGAAAAAGGAAATTGATAAAATGCACCCCTAAAAATGATAACTTGCTTTAGAAACTGCTTAGAATAGGAGATAGGAGTAAATCCTTAACCACTCCTTTTTATACCAAGACCTCAGTCCTCCTCCTGGTTACCTGGCCAGTTTTCACCTCCACTGGATTGGGTTCTTGGCTTTGCTCCTTCGCTTGTGTTCAATATTCTCTTATGGGTCCCTGAGCTCAGGTTTGCTTTGCTGGCTCACTGTCTGTCCTTGCACAGACCCACTGACGCCTCTACTGCCTGCTTTCATTCATTTCAGGCTATAAGGTGAAATCTAAAACCAATCTGTTTTTCCCACTATTGACCATATCTGGGGTGAGTCACGTTCCTGGTTCAGCTTGTTCAATTTTCCTCTGTCCCAAAGAATTCATTAATTGGAAAATTCCTAACCATCATCAGAGAAATGGACTTCAAGTAATAAACTGGCCAAATCAGCACAATGACCTGCTCAACCACCTGTCAACAAGGGATATGAATAATTCCTGAAGAATCATTTTCTAATATATATTTCCCATTTGGTTTTCTCATTAGTGTATTATTGCATTAACACCATAAAAAGAGTTCCCTGTACACTTTCAGATAAACAAATGTTTACCACTTACTTAGCCCCTGCTATGGGCTAATACTTTTATATAATCAGTTCTGATCCTCACAAAAACATCTTGTTCAAGTAGGTATTATTTTATTCCCCCAGAGGTTCAATGCCTGGCCCATGAATGACAGAATTAGAACTCAACTCCTTATTTTTCTGCTCCAGAAAGAACCAGAATTTGGCAAAATCATGATTTAGAAATAATGTGTAACAGATGCTGGGAGGATTATAGTCAAGTTCCAAAAGGCACATTTAGGGATTCATGAAGAATACTTCAAAATATTAACTGAGAAATGAGATGGATAAAGACAGACAGGGGGAGAGAGACTGGCTTTGGCTAAGATCCTAGGAGTATAAACTGCCAGACACTATAAATTAAAGCCAACACTTGGACTTGTCCCTGGCTGCAGACAAATATCCATTGTGGAACACCACCGGGGGATGTAGTCTACTTCTCTTGATGCTTGTGTTGTTCTAGCTGGCACCAGTTGGAACTTCAAGGTTCATTCTCTAACAGAGCGTGGCAGAGTACACAGATGAAGGCGCCTGCTCCAAATTCAAACTGACTGCTTGTAAGTGATAGATGAGGGAGCTTTGCAGGCAGATAAGAAGCAGGACTTTGCTTCCTTCTACAGACTGCTCATTATTTCAACCATGTGATTGCATTCTGCTTCAGAGCCTGTCTGGGGAGAACCATGCTGGTCATATGTTAACAGAGAATGTCAGGGAAGGCATGAGCCTTCTTAGTGTTATATGTGATGTTTCTCTATGGTGCCCACAGTGAGAGTTCATTAAAGAGTAGCATTTTCTTCTCCAGCTGTGATTATGCGAGACTGTGGTGTGGGCAAGGAAAGGACATTCAGGGATCCAATGATAAATTTGCAAATTGTTTAAATGGCTACCAAACATCTATGATCCTGGATATAATCCTAAAACAACAGATTTGTTTACCCATGGTCTTTATGATCGATGACAGTAACTCAGTACTATATTTTAGATTTTAATTCTAAAAGTATTAATAAGGCACATGGCATAAGCCATGCACTAGGTACAGAAGTGAAAATAGGCACAAATCTTGAGCTGCACAATTAGCTTTCTGACAACCTACTAAAATTCAGCAGAATACTAGTCCACTATGGATTTTGCTTGATAATAATATTAATAGAAAAGTTAATTACATTTGAACAACACAATAAAATGGTACTGTATCATGGCCCAAAATATAAAATAAATATCCATAGTCTGTATTGATTTAAATAAATGATTGAATAAATAAATAAGTGGGAGCAAGTAGACAAATTTCCCATGAAGAAGAATCCAAATAAATTGTCAGCACTCTACCCTCAAGGACATGGAACATAATACCCAACTACTTAAGTATCAGCTGCTCGTAGTGACTTCCTTCCGAAGAACACAGTATGAAGAGTAACTTTATGGCGGCAAAACCAGACATACACCACATCAGCCAGGTGGCGGAGGTTAACGCCAACAGGGATGAGTCGTGTTGTTAGTCTGTACCCTTGATATGATGTGATGAAGATGGTACTTTACCTCTTCAGTCTTCCTCCCCAAAACATACAACCCCAATTTAATGAGAAATCCCTATTGAGGGACATTCTGCAAAGTACTCAACTAACGCTGTCAAGGTCATCAAAAATAAGCAAAGTCTGAAAACTGTCTCAGTCAAAGGAGCCTAAAGAGTCATAATGGCTAAATGTTATAGTACCATGGGTGAGATCCTAGAACAGGGAACAAGAAAAAGGACATTACAAAGCAAAACAGCTAAGGAAATGCTAATAAAATACAGACGTTAGTTGGTTATAATATATTGGTTCATCAGTTGGTCCATTAATAGTAACAAATGTACTGTACTAGTGTTAAGATTTAATAACACAAGAAACTGGAGGGAGGTATATGGGAACTCTATGTACTATCATCACAGTTTTTTTATTAAGTAAATCTAAAGCTGTTCTAGAGTAAAATCTTACTAAAAACACCTTTTAACTCCCTTTATAGTTTGCAAGTTATTTTCATATTCATTAACATATTTTAACTACATCAATTCAATGAAGAGGGGTCTCTCCATGGTGCCAAGTACTCTGGTAGATACGCAGACACACAGCCCCCAGGAATCGAACCCAGGTCTCCTGCATTGGAGGAGGATTCGCTACCAGCTGGGCCACAAGGGAAGCCCAAGAATACTGGAGTGGGTAGCCTATCCCTTCTCCAGCAGATCTTCCCAACCCAGGAATCGAACTGGCATCTCCTGCATTGCAGGCAGACTCTTTACCAACAGAGCTATCAGGGAAGCCCATTCCAAAGACTGTATAATCTAGCACTGAACATGGATAGGAGGATTGGCCTAGCTAGGGTTATAAATGCCCATTTTATAGGTAACTCTAATCAATAGCTTTGAGATATTGAGATTTGCCAAAACTACATAGCTTTAAAGAGTCAGAACAAGAACTCAGTAATAGATTTTACAACTAAATATTTCTTCCCCCATCAAAATGAATTTATAACTGGTGGTAATACTATTCTACTGAGAGGTTACATCATAACATGGATTTCTAAGACCATATTAGCATGGGTACAAGTTGGTAAAGATAATGTTTTTATTTCATGTCACTGTCCCCTGAGAAATTGAGCATGCTCTGTTTAGTGAAGTTCTTTTCCCTCTTTGTTGTTGTTCAGTTGCTCAGTCACGTCTAACTCTTTGCTACTCCATGGACTGCAGCATGCCAGGCTTCCCTGTCCATCACCATCTCCCAGAGCTTGCTCAAACTCATGTCCATTGAGTAAGTGATGCCACCCAACCATCCTGTCCTCTGTCGTCACCTCCTCCTGCCTTCAATCTTTCCCAGCATCAGGGTCTTTTCAAATGAGTCAGATCTTCTCATCAGGTGGCCAAAGTATTGGAGCTTCAGCTTCAACATCAGTCCTTCCAATGAATATTCAGGGTTGATTTCCTTTAGGATGGACTGGTTTGATCTCCTTGCAGTCCAAGGGACTCTCAAGAGTCTTCTCCATCACCACAGTTTGAGAGCATCAATTCTTTGGTGCTCACCTTTCTTTATGGTTCAACTCTCACACCCATACATGATTACTGGAAAAACTGTAGCTTTGACTAGGCATACTTTTGTTGGCAAAGTAATGTCTCTGCTTTTTAAAATTCTTTAAGTGATATGAAACAAAAAGACTTGAATTTGATACTATACTCTACAGTCTGTGTATCCCAATCCTTTCACCAAATGACATCCTATTGAGTTGAGTTCAGATATGCTCTGGGATTCATTTAGTTCAAAAATTCAAGTGCTTAAATTCCAAGTGTCTGCTTTCATTGTTGGCGGAGCAGCATAACATAATGGAAATACCACTGGATTGCCATCGAGTGAGTAAGTGAAAGTTGCTCAGTTGTGTCCAATTTTTTTCAACCTCATGGACTGTAACCTTTCAAGCTCCTCTATCCATGGGATTTTCCAAGTAAGAATACTGGTGTGGGTTGCCATTTCCTTCTCCAGGGGCTCTTCCCAACCCAGGGATCAAACCCAGGTCTCCTGCATTGCAGGTGGATTCTTTACTAGCTGAACTATAAGGGAAGCCCAAGAATACTGGAGTGGGTACCCTATCCCTTCTCCAGAGGATCTTCCTGACCCAGGAATTGAACTGAGGACTCCCACATTGCAGGCAGATTCTTTACCAGCTGACCTTCAAGGGAAGCCCCAGATTGCAATTAGAATACATAGATTCAAGTTCCAGCTCTGACATTGACTAAGTTTCATTATTTTAATCAAGTCAATATCCTTTCTGAGTAACAATTTCTTCAGTTGTAAAATGAGGATAATATCACTTAGTTAGAGGTGTTTGAAGTACTAACTAAATGTATGCGTGTGACTCACCAAGTATAAAACCTGACACAAAGTAGGGGTTCAATAAGCCTTTACCACTGGAAACTTAGTTTCATGGCATCCGGTCCCATCACTTCATGGCAAATGATGAGGAAACAGTGGAAACAGTGTCAGACTTTATTTTTAGGGGCTCCAAAATCACTGCAGATGGTGACTGTAGCCATGAAATTAAAAGACGCTTACTCCTTGGAAGGAAAGTTATGACCAACCTAGATAGCATATTCAAAAGCAGAGACATTACTTTGCCAACAAAGGTCCATCTAGTTAAGGCTATGGTTTTTCCAGTGGTCATGTAAGGATGTGAGAGTTGGACTGTGAAGAAGGCTGAGCACCGAAGAATTGATGCTTTTGAACTATGGTGTTGCAGAAGACTCTTGAGAGTCCCTTGGACTGCAAGGAGATCCAACCAGTCCATTCTAAAGGAGATTAGCCCTGGGATTTCTTTGGAAGAAATGATGCTAAAGCTGAAACTCCAGTACTTTGGCCACCTCATGCAAAGAGTTGACTCATTGAAAAAGACTTTGATGCTGGGAGGGATTGGGGGCAGGAGGAGAAGGGGATGACCGAGGACGAGATGGCTGGATGGCATCACTGACTCGATGGACGTGAGTCTGAGTGAACTCCGGGAATTGGTGATGGACAGGGAGGCCTGGCGTGCTGTGATTCATGGGGTCGCAAAGAGTTGGACACGACTGAGCAACTGAACTGAACTGACTGGAAACTTGCTAGGGAATAAGAAATATAATATCAGGTGAGGGAGAGCAGGAAAACAAGAGGAATAGGATAAAGATGAGAAAGTCTGTATGATAGGATTATCCAGAAGACATGCTCATAAGATATGTAGAACACAGACATTTTCCCTCCCCCTGCTCGCAACCTGAGACCTACTCTATCACCAAAAAATGGACTAACAGGATCTTTTGAATTGGCACAGGTATCTTGGTAGGTGCTGGGATTCTCCAAACACTTGAGGCCCTGAAGATAATCCAAAGTGCTGGAATGTATTTCTGTTAAAATAAGAGCAAATGATTTCTTAGTCATGCCTGGACATCTCAGTAAATTGCATAATCCAATGGGCTAATCTAAAGGATGAGCCTTTTGAATAATAGCTCTTGTTCTCATGACAGTTCAATACAACTACATCCAAAAGTTACATCAGAGGTTGTATAAATGCTTCTATTAAGTTAAATGTAATTAAATTTTGGACTTTTACATTATAAATGATGTCTCTTGATGTTCCTTTAAACTAAATGTACAAAGAGATGAAAGTCACATGTCCTGGGTCTTGTGGTGAAGGCCCTCTCAACAATGTCTCTGCAGCCTCTGGCACCTCCTCCTATTATCCTCACTGTCGGGAAGAGGGTCAGCAGTGGGAGACAACCCAGAAGACTCCCCTCTCCTTGCGGAGGGTAGAAAAGAGAGCCTCCAAAGACCTCTTCCGTGCCTCCAATACCCTGATCCCCAGCATTTTTCCCTTTAACACATTCTTCTGGCCTTTAGCATCTGCTGCATGATGTTTAGACTCTGAAATGTCATCACCCATTTTTCTGTTTGAAAGTACTGCATTTAGGTTAAATGTCGAATTTATTTTCCGTATCCAAGAGCTAGAGCTCTAGGTCATGAACATTTTCAAAATAAGTCATCTCAAAAATAAACATGCATAATTTCCATTATAGGTAATGATCTCTTTGGCTCAAGGCTGCCAAGCTGAGCCCCAGCTCAACCTCCAGAACTATTTTGAAGGCCTAATACATACAGTGGCATTACTGGTGCTGATCCCAGCCATATGAGGTCAGTGTTTCAGCTTTCCTTGTCAGCAGCTTCATTGGCAGGACAAAGTATACAGGGTTTGCCAAAGCTAGCATATAGGTAGCTGGGCCTCCAAACAGATGTGTTCCCATTTCCTGTTATTCTCCCTTTGTCTTTCATTGGCACTTTCTGTAGTGTATCAGGCCAAACTGTGATGCTTACTTGGATGTGCTCAAAACCCATTGTATTCCTTGGCCATATGTAGCTAAACTTGAGAGTTATATCTGACCCATCATTTGAAGTCTTTGGAAACATTTCAGATTCCTTATCCTACGGCTGAATTATCACTTTAATCTTTTCTGGTGTTATCAGGGAAGCTAAGAGTTGAGGGGAGGAAATTAATGGAAATGAACATTACCTGACATTTGCCTCTCCTGAACTACCTTAATTTTTGCAAAGTCCTAGATTCATAATGTAGTCCATGCACCAGATAAATGGCTACATCGAAATTACCTGATATGGATGCTTACAACACCGATTTCCTGACCCCAAAACAAACCTACAGAATCTGACTTTCCAGTAGTAGGAAACCTTTTTTTAACCTTTAGATAATCAACCAGGTTTAGGATTCACAGAGGTTCTCTTTGACCTAAAACATTTCTAAGATGTCTAAACATGGCTTAAGTTACCACTGATCTGGATCTTTCCCAGGGCTAAATTTTAATCTGTAGCAGGGTTATAACACCACAGTAGGTCTTTAAATCTTCCCAGTTTGTCCCAGGACTAGTGTCAACTCCTGGAGGAGGCAAAGGCCTAAATGGGAAATCACTGAGCACCTGTTACCTGCCAGGTTCTATTTGTGAATTTTCCATTTATAACATGGGAAAATATCATTTGTGATTTATAATCCTCTTATACTTGCCAAAACGATACACCCTGGTGACTGGTGGGGCCCTTGTATACAGAAGAAAAAAAAAAAATGATGCCTGGGGACAGATGTTTGAAGGGGAGAGAAAAAAGTTAAATTGAACTGCATGAGAAGGAGTGAGAGAGACTGAGATGGGAACATCAGATCCAGGAAGCAGGAGACTATAGCCTGGAAAGTCAGGCCCTGGAGAATAATGAGAGAGAAAGATCTGAGGCTATGAGAACTGGTCTGTGTATAATTAGAATACAGAAGAGAATTAGGATAAGTTGCTCTCACCTGAAGACCTCAAAATATAGTGGCCTAAATCAGATGGTTTATTTTGCTAACATTTAACAGTTCAGATATGTGTGGTTTCTAAGGTGGTTTGAGTTGTCAGTATTCTTTAGGTCACAGGAAATAGGAAAGCATCCAAGACAAACTTTATCGAGAGCATGACCTGGCAGGTGCACGTATCATTGTTATTCATACTACACAGGCCTGGCTTGGCTTACTTAGCCACTAGTGGATGCAAGGGAGGCCAAAATTATGTAATCCCTTTCTAGACAGCTATGTTCTCAGCTAAAAGTTGGAGGCTTCTGTTGCTAAAAGAAGAAGGGAAGAATGGGTATAATGCGACAATTAGCAGTCTCTACCCACTGAGCAAAAGAGAACTAGTAACTGTAAGTTTTGTAGTGACATGCTATAGCCTGTATCACATGAACGCCCACCTCAACTTTAGCCCCAAATCTTTAGTAAAATACACACTGGCCACTAACATTTTGGAGTGGTTTCCTTCTAGTGAATGAAAAGAGTAAAGTTTTGCTTCACAGTTGGCACAGTGCTGAAAACAAAACTGCATACAGGCAGAGAGAAAAATGAGTTGACAAGTATCATCTTGACTTGCCCGCACAAGGAGCAATCACCACCTCTTTATTAGAAGAGAAAACAGAGGCTCAAAATGTTTTTTTTTTTTTTCTTAAAAAAAAAAAGGGGGGCAAAACAAAAACCCACCTGGAAAGTGGCAGAGTCAGGGTTCCAGTGTCTGATTGCCTGATTTCAAAGCCCTGCAGGACAACACTGTTCATCCTGTTTCCTCTAGGCTCCCTGTCCTCCTAAGGAGAGGGTTATTTCACTCTGCTCTTTGGTGTGTCTAATCTCCCTTTTCATTTTCTGCGTGACCAAACCTCCTACAAAGCAAACCCAAAACCTCCTTGCGTGCATGTGTAATCAGTCACTTCAGTCATGTCCAACTCTGTGACCCTGTAGCCAGCTAGGCTTCTCTGTCCATGGGCTTCTCCAGGCAAGAACACTGGAATGGGTTACCCTGCTGTCCTCCAGGGGGTCTTCCCAACCCAGGGATCGAACCCATGTCTCCTCCATCTCCTGCATTGCAGGTGAATTCTTTACCCACTGAGTCTCCTGGGAAGCCCCCACACCTCCTGAAGCAAATGTTTTTAGATAGGAGAAAGATCTATTACTCACTTTGGAAACTCAACCTTTTGAAAGATTTTCCCCACCAAAGATCTGACAATTAACCTTTAAAAATATTTTAACAAAGTCATAAGGAAAATTGGCTAAAATTTTGCCAGTATCTATTCAGGGACATTCAAATGTGACAAATAATGACACAGCTGGGTATTAAATTTGCTTCCATGGATAATTAAGAAACACACATACTGTGTCATGGAGGTAAGAAAAATCGGAGGTCTCCATGACTATAGTGTTTCCATTAGCTAAAGAGCCTCTTTTAAAATAATGACTGTGCTTCCCAATGTGACTAACTTTATCTCTGAGGTGACATTCTACCCAAAAGGGCATAACATTTCTCTCAACAAATCCATGATTCTCCTGCCCATTAAAAAGAAGCCATTCCATAAGAAGCCTGACCCCTCTTTCCAGTGATATAAGGATCTGCTGCATACCACTTCCTTTAGTGAATGGAGGAATGTGGATGCATGATCAAAAGCTGGACACTATCAGGCATGGACCAAGGCCGGGTAAGCATTTAGAATTATACCCAGTGCCCTAATTCTCAGCACGGAACTCAAAAAAGGAAAGAAAAGAGAAACCTACTCTAACAATGCCTTGCTAAAAGCGGGAAACAGTCTCATCAGGGTCAGGAATTAAGGTCACAGGAGAACTTGCAAGTTACTCTGACAGAAAACTTCTCTTTCAGCTCTATTTGTGAGTGTTTATGTTTCTCAGAAAAGAGATGATTTATTTAGTGATGTCTGCATCAGCCTCACCCTATGTGATGTCTCTGAACACTAATGTCTCAAGGAGGTCCCTGAAAAAACTATTTTTGTGGTTAAAGTTTGGAATGTTGCATATTCCATCACACAGTTTGAGATACACAAGATATTAAGGCCCTAAAAAAAAAAATCCCTTAAATTTTTGTTTAATGTCGTGTTTCCAAAACTTTTTTGACCACTAAAGTCTTAAAAAAAATACTATTAATATCCTACCCCTCACTCCCAAACCTACCATATGATTTTCATTTAGTAATCAAGGGATATTTTTTAAAGCATAAATCCAATTATGTCTCATACACACACTCAAACATCTCCAAGGGCTTCACATCAACTCACCATGGAAATCAGAGTCCTGACTGAGGTGCCCAGCGTCCTACACAATCTGGTCTCTCACCACTTTCAATATCTGTCTAGCATGCACCTCCTCAGGCCACACTGAAAACCTTGTTCTCTCTAGACTATGTCAGATACTCTTTTGCCTTAGGACCCTTTGCATTGCTATTATTCTGCTTGCAGTATTCTTCCCCAGATATTTCTATGCCTTTTACACTTACTCTATTCTGATTGCAACTCAGCTATCACTTTCTCAGAAAATTCTTACCTTTCTATATAAAATATCATATTTAAAACAATAAGTTTTTACTCTGTCCTTTAGCCTCTTATTTACCTCATCTTATTTTTCTTCATAGTATACTATTCACTACATGCAAATTTGGAAATTTTGTTTATATGCTTAATTCACATCTGCCCTGCTAGATGTGATCATAGATCTTTTCTGTTTTGATTATCTGCTTCTTTATCCACAACATATATCCCCGGCACATAGCAGGTGCTCAATAAATAAACATTGAATGAATGCATGGACATCCCCTTGAATCAGCATCTAATGGAATACGTTCAGGAGTTGTTGGTTCTCATAATGCAAAACAACTGATAGATCTGAATAATTTAAGCAACCAACTAAATTCAAACAAGGAAGGAAAGAAGAGTTCATAAAACCAGTTGTTTGGTTAATAAAAACTAATCAAGAAAAAATATTTTGGCTAATCATTTTTGCTATGTGAAGAACTGTTTCCCAAAAAGAGCTTTAATCTTTTTCTGCTGAGATAGATGAGGTTTCAATTCCATAGAGGAGTTGTTTTCCTACTTTTTTTATAGTTGGGAATTTTTCTGCTCTTGAAACCTACCTAAAGTTCTGTGAATTACAATCTGGCTTGATCTCCACTGGAGAATATTCAAAGCTCCTATGACCTTCAGTAAGGAAAAATGCAAAGTACCCTTCTGACAACCAAAATCTGAAGTAGGTAAAATCTTGAATTTTGTTACATTGTTATTTAAGAGGCCTTGCATCAAGAAATCAGTGGTGCAGTTTCACATTATTTGAATTATGATTCCAGTGATCTGTGAACTCAGAGTTCAACTATTATAACTCTTGAAAAATCAGAGAAAAGCAATTAAATAAAGATGTGTTTCCTTGAATATACCACAAATTGAGAATGGAGTCTTATTCACAGCCATCATCAACATCGTAAGAAATCATTACCCTAACTTCAAAAAGTGTCACTCACTATCACTGAAAAATTACCTGCTTGAAAGACAAAATAAACCAGCATTGACAGTTGCTACTAAATTCCTCCCCTAGAAAGCCCTAATTTCCAGCTGCCACTAAAAAAGAAAAATGATTACCATACTCTCTTGCTTGCTTGGTAATAGTTTAGAAGTTGATTTTTCAGACAGCTTAGGAAAAAAATTGATGAAAAGCCTCATTTTTCATAATTATAGGAATAGTACATAGTGAGCAGGAAAGAGGGAAAATCTTTTGTGTGTGAGAATGTCATCATCACTAGAAGCTTAGGTATGGATGAATGACTTGGATGGACTTGAATTCCAATCAGTCTAAGGATAGGAGAATAAAAAGGTTAAGGGGAAATAGAATAAAGCAACAAGATACTAATTTGAAAGTTTCAAATGAGACATAGGAAAAGGTTATAGATATAACAAAGGCTTACAGTTCTATTCTCTGTTCTATTTTAAAACTCATAATAAAGACGTGAGGCAGGAGCCTCTATATACCCCATTCTTTAGATGAAGAAACTGAGGTACAAAAAGGCCACGTAGCTTGTTCAGTATCTCATTGCCACGGGTCTCAGATTCCAGTTTAAACCCAGGCATTCTGGTTTAGCATGCAGGCCAGAAATACTGGGTAGTTCAAGAGACTGATTGTACACAGAGCTTTGTAGGAAATAGCCAGATAAAAGCTGGTTTTACAACACTAAAAACATTCTTATTTACAAAAAGACAATGAAAGAGAGTGCAAGAGCACATAGGTGAGAAAGCAGATTTTGTGAGGAGGTTTCTTTAGCAAAATGCAACTATTGAGCCCCAGCCCCTCTTCCTTTAAGAGTGACGGGTGGTCCCAGGCCCCTCAAAACAAGTCCAGGGATCAAGAGATGATTAGGGAGACGGGTTCAACAAGAGCACTCAGAGAGCCTTTGCTATTAGGGACAGGATAGACTGGTATATGACCTCTGTCTCTGGAAATCTGGAAGGCAGGAGAAATAGGCTCAGGAACAGATTTGATGGTGGGGCTAAGGCAAGTTTGTGCAGCTTATTGAAAGTTACTATACTCCTCTCTTAAGGTGGGTCAAAGAATGCGTGATTTTCTTTTCCTGAAACAGAATGGAGAAAGAATTGAACTGGAAAATCTGTGTTTATTTTGTTCATGCTATTTTCCTGGTACCTAGAGTACTGCTTGTCCTAGTGGCCAGAACAGAATGTTCAGTGAATGTTTACTAATTTTATAGATTACTATTAATTTATTATAAAATAATATTTTATAAATGACATGTATATTAATTTATGAAAAGTTAATAGAAAATACTAATAATACAAAATTAATAAACAGAAACCTCAATTAAGTAGTATTGAGAGACCAGAAGAGGGAGCTCTCACACCCTGTGATAATAGCAGAAGCAGGGCTTCCCTGATTGCTCAGCTGGTAAAGAATCCATCTGCAATGCAGGAAACCCGAGTTCAATTCCTGGGTCAGGAAGATACTGTGGAGAAGGAATACGCTACCCACTTCAGTATTTTGGGGCTTCCCTTGTGGCTCAGCTGGTAAAGAATCTGCCTGCGATGCGGGAGACCTGGGTTTGATCCCTGGGTTGGGAAGATTCCCTGGAAAGGGAAAAGCTACCCACTCCAGTATTCTGGCCTGAGGAATTCTATGGACTGTATAGTCCATGGGGTCGCAAAGAGTTGGACACGACTCAGTGACTTTCCTTCATGGAAGAAGGGCTTCCTTGGTGGCTCAGACTGTAAAGAATCTGCCTGAAATGCAAGTCATCCACGTTCAATCCCTGTATCAGTAAGCTCCCCTGGAGAAGGGAATGGCGACCCACTCCACTATTTTTGCCTAGAGAATTCTACTGGCAGAGGAGCCTGGCAGGCTACAGTCCATGAGGTCACAAAGATTCAGACATGACTGAACAACTAACACTTTCCTTGGAAGTAAAGGGGCTTGCCTGGTGGCTGGATAGGAAGAATAATGGGAGAATTTACACCGTGGAAATTGTCAGACACTACAGAGCAGCCACCCGACCTCTTACCCCAACCAAAAGCTCTATGTTAAACATTTAACAGAATCCCTCCTTGCACCACCAGGTTCACCGAGTTTCATAGGCAAGTGCAATAAAATTTCTAAGATTCCAATCAGCACAATCTTCCTGAAACTCTTTTAGAGAATAGAAAGATGAAATACTCCTAAATTCATTCTGTGAATACAGTGAGTGGGAGCCAGACAAGAAAGGGAAAGCAAGTTCATTTTTCTCATAATCATAAATGCAAAGCATCCGAAGCAAAATGTTAATAACTGTAATGATACAGTACATAAAAGTCGATGGATAATGGTCAATGGATAACTTGGATACATTCCAGGAATGCGAAGATGATTAGTGTTATAAACTTTATAAATGTAATTTGCCAAATTAACAAATTAAAGGAGAAAAAGTCATAGGACCTTTTTTAAAGACCCAGTAATAAGATGATAAAATTGAACATAAATTCAGGATAAACCCTCAGTATAATATGATAATAATGGGTACCTAAACAACAACAACATACTCTACAGTAAACATCACGTAAACTGAGGAAAATAGAGGAAGATGTCCATTGTTATAACTTCTACTAGCACTTTATTGGAGGACTTAGAGCCAGAAAAAGAGAAACTAAGATGATAAGAATTGAAAATAAAAAACAGATATTATTGAAGACATTATCATTTACATACTACTACTACTAAGTCGCTTCAGTCGTGTCCGACTCTTAGAGACCCCATGGACTGCAGCCCACCAGGCTCCTCTGTCCATGGGATTTCCCAGGCAAGAGTACTGGAGTGGGGTGCCATTGCCTTCTCCATCATTTACATAGAAACCCGAAATAGTCTACAGATAATTTACTACAAATAGTGAAAGAAGTTACAAAGTTAGATATGCATTTCTCTATACCAGGAAAAATTTAGACAATTTAATTTAAAAACTTCTCTTTAAAATATCAATCAAAACATCAAAGATATAGAGTTAAACCTAACAAAAGATGTAAAAGCATTTTAGGAAATTTATCAGTTCAGTTCAGTCGCTCAGTTCTGTCCGACTCTTTGTGACCCCATGAATCGCAGCACGCCAGGCCTCCCTGTCCGTCACCAACTCCCGGAGTTCACTCAGATTCACGTCAAATTTATAGACATCATCAAAAGACATTGAAGAAGAATGAAACAGATAAAGAGATACACATATTCATGAGAGGAAGGGAAGAATAAAGTGTCCAAACTGTCCAGCCTCATTTTGGAGCTGTAGAAACTATGTCTTGGTAGAGGAAGAGAAAAGCTGATCAATATATATATTAAGACACACCCACAATATGTGGAACTTTGATACATATGTGAAAAAGGTAACATGCCAGATCATTTGGATTTTCAACACATGGAGCTGTCCATTAAGGGGACACATGAAATTGAATTCCTCCTTACACTATACCCAATATCAGCTCCAACTCCTTCAGTACTTTGGGAAATCAGTGCAGCCATATCTTGTAAAGCTGAACATAGTCCTTGACCGAGCAATTCTCCTCCTAGGTATGAGCCTAAAAGAAGCTTTCACCAAGAAACCTGTACAGATATGTTCATAGCAACCCTGTCATATATGGGCAAAAACCTAGAAACAATAAAATTGAAAGGGGAATGGATAAATTGTGTTCTTGTGGTATGCTTATATAATAAAATTAAAAGATCCAAACAAATGAGCTCCACCTGGACACAAGTTTACTAATAAATATTGGCAATAAAATTGTAAGTGAAGAAATAAATCATAGAAGGTTATATACATTTTCATGTTTTCTTCTTATAAATTTTTAAATGGTTGAAAAATTCTGATGAGTAGAGATGATAGAAATATGCCACAAGAGGGAGGGAGGTTCAAGAGACAAGGATATATGTACACTTGTGGTTGAGTCACATTGCTGTACAGCAGAAACAAACGCAACATGTAAAGCAGTTATCCTCCAGCTAAAAATAAATTTTAAAAAAGAAATATTCTACAAGTAAAGGAGAATGATAAATACATTTGGGATAGTAGTTGTCTTAGATAAGAAAAAAGAGGTATGAGATGGGAAAGACACATAATAGCTATTTTCAATGCTCTAGTCTTATATTCGGAGAAGGCAATGGCAACCCACTCCAGTGTTCTTGCCTGGAGAATCCCAGGGACGGGGGAGCCTGGTGGGCTGCCGTCTATGGGGTCGCACAGGGTCGGACACGACTGAAGTGACTTAGCAGCAGCAGCAGCAGTCTTCTATTTCTTGTCGTGACTTCATAAGTGTTCCTCCTAGGGAAATGGTTCAAAATGACCTTGAGTGGAGCAGTAATGAGAGTGGGACATAAATCAATCATCAAAATTAATCAAATTCTATGATTCTAAAAATTAAGAACCTTTTAAAATAAGAATCCCATTAAATGCGTTATAGAAGAGGGGCACCAAGGCACAGAGATGTCTAGGTAACTTAATATAAGTGGTAGAAACAAGATTTTTAATCCAGATGATCTGACCCAAAAGCCCATGATCTTAGTTATTTGCCCCTAAAAGGGCAGAATTAGATCCTGTTCACATCAGTATTAGCACCATGTGGAATGTACAGATATGAAAGAGAAAATTAAAGTAAAAAGAACATGAATAGTAGCAGCAATAGATGAATCAGATAGTACCTTTCAATGAACTTAGAAAGCCCATGTACCAGAACCACTAGACTGCAGGTAAACACAAATGGCAACAAAGAACTTATATAATCTACAAGAACCAGGGAGCCTGAGGATATGAGGAGCACAGAATTTGAAATGAGCAGAGTGACACAGGAGAAGATATTGGGAAGCAAGACTGAGACAGATTCAACCGTGTCTGACAACAGAGATGCTAGCAATCCTTAGAAAGAATTGGTGGTTAAAATAGAAGCACTGCGTAATGTAAATTATCCAGTCTGGGTACATGGGATCCAAATGTCAGCTGGAACTATGCTGTTTTCTAATATTTAGTTAAATCTTTATAAAATGTTGCATTCCCTTTCTCCTATACATACTAAATTCAAAGGGGTCCTTGAGAGCTCACATTTCCTCTGGTGCCTACATTTGAATTTCTGCACCTATGAGTTCTCAGACTCACTCACATCTTACTTCCAATGACTATTCTCTTCTCTCTCGTCTATAAAATCCCAGACACAGAACATACCTCCTTTTATACTATTTCTCCCAAAACTGTTCTCAGAAGGCATTTTGTACACTACTTTAGTACAACAAATTTAAATTTTAATATTACACATCCCTATTCAGATGTCCTTTTATTGCCATGCCACCAGGCATGCTTCACTGACCACCGTTGCCCACAGAACTCTGTGTATCCTCATTCTCTTTTTTCTTCACCTACCTTCTAATTTCTTCCTTGGCTCAAATTCAGTTTCATGCTGATTTCTCATGCAGAATAGTTTAGCTATCTCTTCCTCTATTACAAGAGCACCCAAATTCTGTCAAAACATTCCACCAAGGTATTTTTTTGAAACAAAGATAATCCCTTTCTTAACTTCTATCCTTGTGCCATTTAATATTTCTACATTGAGCAATAAACAGCTACTACTAAAATCTCCTAATGCCTCCCTGCCACTTCCTTGGATCCTTTGCTGAGACCTTAGACCTCCTTCCAACAATCCAGCAATTGATAAGATAGTGATCTTAGAAGGCATTGTGCGCTAAGTTATTCAGGCATGTCTGACTCTGTGACCCCATGGACTGTAGCCCACCAGGCTCCTCTGTCCATGGGATTCTCCAGGCAAGAATACTGGAGTGGGTTGCCATTCCCTTCTTCAGGGGATCTTCATGACCCAGGGATCAAACCCAAGTCTCTTACATCTCCTGCATTGGCAGGTAGGTTCTTTACCCTTTAAACTGAATTTATTGTCACTAGCATCAAGCTGGTTTTAGAAAAGGCAGAGGAACCAGAGATCAAATTCCCAACAGCCGCTGGATCATGGAAAAAGCAAGAGAGTTCCAGAAAAACATCTATTTCTGCTTTATTGACTATGCCAAAGCCTTTGACTGTGTGGCTCACAAGAAACTGCGGGAAATTCTGAAAAAGATGGGAATACCAGACCACCTAACCTGCCTCTTGAGAAATTTGTATGCAGGTCAGGAAGCAACAGTTAGAACTGGACATGGAACAACAGACTGGTTCCAAATAGGAAAAGGAGTACGTCAAGGCTGTATATTGTCACCCTGCTTA
Source organism: Ovis aries (assembly GCF_016772045.2). Lineage (NCBI taxonomy): Eukaryota > Metazoa > Chordata > Mammalia > Artiodactyla > Bovidae > Ovis > Ovis aries. The sequence continues at coordinate 68,304,806 of NC_056062.1, read as the reverse complement.
TTTAACTTATATGCAGAGTACATCATGAGAAATGCTGGATTGGAAGAAACACAAGCTGGAATCAAGATTGCCGGGAGAAATATCAATAACCTCAGATATGCAGATGACACCACCCTTATGGCAGAAAGTGAAGAGGAACTAAAAAGCCTCTTGATGAAAGTGAAAGAGGAGAGTGAAAAAGTTGGCTTAAAGCTCAACATTCAGAAAACGAAGATCATGGCATCTGGTCCCATCACTTCATGGCAAATAGATGGGGAAACGGTGGAAACAGTGTCAGACTTTATTTTTGGGGGCTCCAAAATCACTGCAGACGGTGACTGTAGCCATGAAATTAAAAGACGCTTACTCCTTGGAAGAAAAGTTATGACCAACCTAGATAGTATATTCAAAAGCAGAGACATTACTTTGCTGACTAAGGTCCATCTAGTCAAGGCTATGGTTTTTCCTGTAGTCATGTATGGATGCGAGAGTTGGACTGTGAAGAAGGCTGAGCGCCGAAGAATTGATGCTTTTGAACTGTGGTGTTGGAGAAGACTCTTGAGAGTCCCTTGGACTGCAAAGATGTCCAACCAGTCCATACTTAAGGAGATCAACCCTGGGATTTCTTTGGAAGGAATGATGCTAAAGCTGAAGCTCCAGTACTTTGGCCACCTCATGCGAAGAGTTGACTCATTGGAAAAGACTCTGCTGCTGGGAGGGATTGGGGGCAGGAGGAGAAGGGGACGACAGAGGATGAGATGGCTGGATGGCATCACTGACTCGATGGACGCGAGTCTGAGTGAACTCCGGGACTTGATGATGGACAGGGAGGCCTGGCGTGCTGCGATTCATGGGGTCGCAAAGAGTCGGACACGACTGAGCGACTGAACTGAACTGACCTGAGGATCTGAAATAGGAATGTTTATGTTAAAAAATGAAGACTTCCGGTTTCTCCAAAACCTACAATATGGCAATAATGGCTGTACTCCTACATGGCAACAACTGTCTGGATTTAAATAGTCATTCCCCTTAGATAGAACCCTGTGCTTGTTCATTTGTGTTGTCTGTCAGGCCCGAGGCTATTTGAGTATGTGATCCATAGTTTATAGAGTCTTCATGTTCCCTAAATTTTTTATTGCTTGCCTGATTCAATTCAGTTTAACTCAGTAAATCTTTTTTAACACCTAAAGTAGTTGGCACTAAGAAGAATGAAATAAGTTGTAGTTCAGACTATCAAAGAACCTCTTAGGTCTAGTGAGGGCTACAGACACTTCAAAGGAGACTTTATTACGTAATATGGTGAAAGAAACAACAGAAGCAGGTACAGGATAGTATGAGAACTGATAAAGAGCATTTCATTCAACCCAGGTTACCAGGGAAAGTTCTGATATGAGATGAGTTTACAAGATGATGAGTTTAGAAGGATAGGGGAGAATACAATTCCAGACAGAAGAGCAGGTTTAAAACAGGGAAGAAGACATAAATAGCAGATGGAGTGGGAATAAGTGCAAGGGTTTGGTTTGGTTTGGTTTTTTAACAGTCAGCAATTTCTGACACCACAGCCCTATTTTAACCTCTGACAAATTCATGTTGACTAGATGTTAACCCCAAGTTTTATCTGTATTCCTTGCTTATAGGTGTCTCCTCAACTTTGACCCACTCCAGGATGTACTGGTTTCTACCAGTGTTAATTTTTCATTTTGCTTTCATAGTTACCCTCCAGAGAAGTATAAATTACACAAACACACACTTAAAGAAAGACGTCATGACACCGCTTCCAGGCCTATGACTTTTCAAAAGGAATTCAAGCCAATATGAGTCAACTTCAAATTCTTGATCTATCAGACTCTGTCTTCAAAACTAGATGAGTGTTCTATGATTTCTCTCCTGTTAGGTAAAATACTATTAAAGTATTAATAGTATTTTTAAAAGTATTAATCTCTTTTATTTTATTTATTTATTTTTGTGCTTTACTCTTTACAGATTTTTATTTTTTTATTTATTTTTTTCAGCTTTCTTTCTTTTTTTTTTTATTAGTTTTTTATTTTTTAAATTTTAAAATCTTTAATTCTTACATGTGTTCCCAAACATGAACCCCCCTCCCACCTCCCTCCCCATAACATCTCTCTGGGTCATCCCCATGCACCAGCCCCAAGCATGCTGCATCCTGCGTCAGACATAGACTGGTGATTCAATTCTTACATGATAGTAAAAAAATACTATATATGTTTAGTATTAAAGCTCATGGATCAAACTCAATAAAACAGTGTTACTATAAATTTGTTCCATTTGTTGCTGAGCTTGGCTCATAGAGCCCCTACCATGATACAAAGTTTTGTCTTGTTCACCACCACATCCACAGTTCTGCAAACAGTATTTGACATGTACTGCTCAACACATTACCTATTTAATTAATGAAAAAGATTTGTCATGGATTTTAAAAATATATTTTTGTAGTTTCACTTGTATGACTTTTTAAAGTGCAACCAAGTCTCATCATCTTTATGAAGCAAATAAAATTAGTGTGAATGAATGTTTAAAGTATAGACCATACATGTTGCTTCTTGTTGATATTTAAAAGAAAATTTGGTATTTAAATCACAGGCTTACTTTAAAAAAGACAGAGAATCAGTTGCAGAATTATTTCAGTCACTTTGTATGGTGTAGGGATCCAAGCAACTAAGATAACTAAATCTTTCTCTTCAAATTATAAGATATATCAAGTGGTAAGCTGGGAGTTATTTTGGTGTGTTATTTATAAGATACTTCAAGGAGAGAACCAAATGGACATATTAGCACTTTAGGGAAATAACCTACCCACTTACTTCCTGATTACCAATCTATTTATACACAATCTCATTCCAGAAAAGATTGACTGTGGCTTGCAAAGTTACATAAAATACTTAGATAGCATAGATTAAAGCAGAGCAAAAGGAAGAAAAAAGGACATAAAATGCTACTAGAAAGAGTGCTAAAATGCAAAATGTACATCATGAAAGCTCATGCGATTGCCATAGCTGAGTCACACACTCAGCCCTGAACAGTCCGTCAAGTCCATGGGAGAATGGAAACCTGCAGCTCTGCAGTGCGCAGGGTGTGTAACTCAGAAACAGCCACTCATCAGGATGAGGGCAGCAACTGTTGAAGATCAGACAGGGTGTGTTCAACCTGTGGGAAAACATGCAAGAAGACAAGCTGTCAAGGTCAACATTTATTCATTTTAATCTATGAGAACATATTTTAACTGTAAACGTTTCTTTAATGTCTCAGCCTTAATCCATACTAGCCAGGACCTTAACTCTGCCAGGTCTGGGCTTGTGTGGGAATATTTCCTGATTAACTCTTAAGAAGCAAATAAAAATCAGAGGGTCTGGCTAGACTGGTAACCATGCAAGTAGTGCTAGAATCAAAGTCTATTTGAATGAAACCTATAAGGCAAAACATTTTCTTTTAGAAAATTAGAATCTGTCCAAGGATGAAACAGCACATTCTAGTTGGTGGTCTGTGTAGCAGACAGATTTAAGTTCAGAGGCACAGGAAACTTTGACAGACTTCTCCCTACTAATAATACTAATCAGTTTTGCTCTATTTTGAGGCCATGAGAAGTCTAAGACTTTTAGTAAACTTCACGAGAGGCGTATGGAATGAATATATGCCTACTATCTATGAGATTTTTTTAGTTTCATGATTTTAGTTTAACTCTCAAACTTCTTGGAGTTAGGCTGGTTTCATCACTTTCATTTTGCTAATAAAGAAAATGAAGGCAAAAACTTAACCAATGACACAACCAGGAGCAACCAGAATTTGAATCCAAGTCTGTCCAACTCCAAAACTTCTGTTTTGTTTCACAAACCCACAGAGTTCAAGTCCTATATAAGCATTTAAAAACATGAAGTTAGTGGCTTGAAATATGTAGCAACTTAAATCCTACTTGGGTCTGCCCTGGTGGCTCAGATGATAAAGAATCTGCCTGCAATGCAGGAGACCTTGGTTTGATCCCTAGGTTGGGAAGACCCCTATAGAAGGAAATAGCAACCCACTCCAGTATTCTTGCCTGGAGAATTCCATAGACCGAGGAGCCTGGTGAGCTACAATACATGGGGTTGCAAAGAGTCAGACATGACTGAGTGACTAACATTTTCACTTCATTTCTAGTATTCATACATAAGTATTATTCTCTCCTTCAGAATAAAGAGGCTACTTCATTGTCACGGGAAAAAGTCTTGCATTACCCATTTATGTAGAAAAATCTATGTAAAGTACTCCGAACAGAGGAGATCCAGAATGAATATACTTGGTCTGTTTATAACAGTTCATTTTTAAATATCATTTTATAGGAAAAAGTGGCACTGATAGCTCTTTATATAATCACAAAGGCAGAGAACATTCTCTCACTTCATCTTGAATATCAAATATCATAAGGAACCTTTCTTCAGGAATGTAGCTATTGCTATAATAAACTCGCCTTTAGCCTCTCCCTTTTTCCAATTATTGAAAGACATCAATTCAGCACTCAGCCTTCTTTATGGTCCAGTTCTCACATCCATACCTGACTACTGGAAAAGCCTTTGAAACTACTGAAAAACCATACGGTCAAAAAACTTTTACTATACGGAAAATCTACCTGAACAAAATTCCCTTCAAAAAGAATAATGTAGAGAATAAATTATCGCTTTTTTCAAGAAAACGGGTGAGGAGGTAGAACGGCCACATGGATTTGTCCTCTGAACAATATTTCACATCTCACTGGTCACCAACTTCCCTCTACTCAAAGCTTTTCCGTGCCCCTACATTTATGATTATGTGTTTTGAATGAGTTGAGAGAGGAGCATTCACACTTTGCCACATGTTTTTCTCCCAGCTTTTAATGTAGATAATATTCTTACCTATTTATTAATTCACTTTTAGTCACAGCCCACCTGCTGCTGCTGCTGCTGCTGCTGCTGCTAAGTCGCTTTAGTCGTGTCCGACTCTGTGCAACCCCATAGACGGCAGCCCTCCAGGCTCCCCTGTCCTTGGGATTCTCCAGGCAAACACACTGGAGAGGGTCACACCCCACCTAATGGTATGCTAATCTTTCCATGGCTTTTTTTTCCCCTAGAAATACACAGGGCCATTAAAGCCAGCAACTGTTATTTCAGTTTCTTCTGAATTATATAAAAAACTAGACTTATAGAAGGTTAGCCAGTAGTTCCAGTTTTTTGGAGACTTTCTAGATTTAAGCACTGAAAGGCCCATGCCCACAGAACTCCTTGATCCCAGACAAATTGGGACAGTTGGTATTTCTGCATCATTCATATTGAAGAAATGTATTGCACTTGTCTTTAAAATATTCCAAACCATTAGAAAATGAAGTGCCGTGAAAATGGCATTGGACTCAAAACTGCAGCTTTCCTATAATGTCCTGTTTTGCCTTCCATCCTGTGATTTCAGCAAGTCAATCAAACATGCAAGGTTGTCATTTATTAAAAGAAATTGAAATATTAGCACTATTATGAAGGTCAAATATAGTAATGGTTATACAGAGTCTTGATGAAGAAACTTTTATATATGTTATCTTTTCTTAAAATTTAGTACTAAATGGTACTCCTATGAATTCATGATGGTTACTAAAATTCAGAAGTTGAAATGAAGTGTTATATGTGAAAGTTTTGTTCTTTCATAGAGATACTTCATATCCAACCATATCTATAAGCAACTTTTATTTTATGTTTAGTCAATACAGTAGTAAGAATTCACATCTCTTCTGGTATTAGAATACTCTGTCATGAGAGACCCCAAACCATCCTTTTAACATTTGAACTACAAATATCTTCTCAGCTCAGAAAGGATAAGTTAGAAGAGACTGTTTTAAGTCCTGCTCTTGCCAGTGAGAATTTCACATATACTTATAAAAGACGTTTTTCTAGGATGACCATTTTTCCATAAGCTGAATGACATGCTTGGTAGGCACTAAGCTTCTGAAAACTGATTTCTGACCATCCCTTTATGAGTTGTATGACCTTAAGCCTGTTACGTATCCTCACCATGCGTATATCCCTGCATCTGTAAAATGGGAATAATAATTGCACCTCCCACACAGGACTGTTATGAGGACCACGTGGTTGGATACAGGATATGGAGAACAATACCTGGCACAATGCAATTGTTCTAAAAATTGTCAATATTTTACCATTCTTATGAGTGTCAGTAAATCACAGCACTAGGCGCTAAGAACAAGCTATTGAATAAAGGTAGTTACTGCCCTCAAAGAGGGTATTGGGTATTATAAATACTTTTGGGTAGGGACCCAGAGTCACGGGGTCAAGCAAGGCTATTCTAAAGAATACTATGCTTAGTCTCCCTTTAACTCAAGGAAAGGTTCTAATCTAAACTTAGTAAGTTTGCCTATTGAAAACCTTAGTCCCAAATCATTTTCAAGCTTTTAATGTGTTTAGTCTTTAATAACTCCTCTTCCCAGTTTGAACATCAGCACTTTCGACATCTCAGCTATGTACCAGGGTCAGTGAAAACAGCCTCTGTCTCTATCTCAGTGTCTTCCATTCTGACTATTTGAGTTAATAATTTGATTCCTCAGTGCTTCAAACCCTTTCCATAGCTTGTCTTCTTCAAAGACATTACCAGGACAACAATAGTTTCTCCATTAGAAAGCTGAAGCATTGGTTTCCACATAATTCAGGAAAAACGTGAGTATAACTGAGGATGTCTCACTCAGACACCTGATAATATCATCTGTGGTCGTGGTGACAACTGGGGACAGCAGCCCCCAGCTCCACTTAGGCTCTGCCTTCGCTACTTTGCCACCCTCCCCTCATTCCCTTTCTAGTTCTGCAGTGAGAGTCAACTTTTACCACAGAAGGGAGAATGATCAGTGACTTCTTGCTCTGTACAATTATTGAAAGTGCAATTATCATTATAATATCTCCTGCTGAAATGAAGCCCATCATATCTCATTTGGTTTTATTAATTGCTGAACATTTTCTTTAATTCTCTTAACAACATAGCACCTACCACTGAGTTCTCTTTACTGGAAAAATATGTGTCTCAAGACAGAAATTAGATCTTTTCCCTTTCTGCCACCTTGTTTGTTTATTTATTAAGAGCAAATGGGGACAACTACCTAGGAGAGTGCAGTGGCTTCAGGGAAGCCTACAAGGCAGATACAAAGCTTGGTGCCCATGTCCAGCCTCACGTGTTAGTCCATTGCCCCAGGGCCATGATTCAGCGGAGCCCCACCACACTCAGGCTGCCTTCCTGATTTCCTTCGTGGCCCAGTCCAGACACCAGCAGAAGCATCACCCAAGAATCAGGAGATCATGAAGTTATACAGGCTTGGAGTTGAGTCTCTCCAAAAAAAAAAGTGATTCAATCAGTCAGTTTTCACCTTGTTTAAATTTCTTATTAGGGCTCTTCAGGGATCCATATTTGGCAATGTACCCTGGGTTTAATTATGGAGGTTCTCACATTCCTCCCTCTGCCCATATACACTCTTCTTGCCACATTCCAGACAGCTTTATCATGTTTGGTTCTCTTAATTAAGGAAGTTTTTCTTCTACTATCGTACCAATAGGAGAACTATTTCTTTATTTTGTTTAAATTCCTCATATTCTGGAGGCCAAAATTCAAACCCTTTACTCTGCCCTCCTTTAAACAACAAAGAGTAATCAGTTACTACTGAGTTCTAATGACTCCCCTTCCATGGATTTTTATCACATCTTCCCCCTTCTTTTTAAAAAACATTTAATTAAAGTATAAGTGCTATACAGTATTATATGTTGCAGGTGTATAATGCAGTGTTTCATAGTTGTTAAAGGTTGTACTCCATTTATAGTCATTATAAAATATTGACTCTATTCCTGGGTTGTACCACATATCTTTGCAGCTGGTTTTATACCTAGTGGTTTGTGCCTCTTACTCCCCTGCCTCTGTCTGCCCTTCCCTCCTCCTCTCTCCCTGCCAGTCACCACTAGTTTGTTCTTTATATCTGTAAGTCTGCTTCCTTTTTGTTATATTCACTCACTAGTTTGTTGTATTTTTTAGATTACATATATATATATGAAATGCCACAATTCTAATAAGGCCAACAACAAAAACTATAGTTTATGAAAGCTCTACCATGGGTCAGGCACTTTGCCCATATAATCTCTAAATCCTTGCTACTTCCCACCATGCAATGAAGGGCTTATTACCTCTACTTGGTTTTTTGGTTTCACTTATTATGACACAAAATATGCATACTTAGTTAATTTATTTATATGTTTATTGGTTGTCTCAGCCAACTTGAAGGTAAGCGTCTTGAGGACAGGGATATTTGTCAGGCTCATTGCTGTATCACTAGTTCCCAGAACAGGTATCAGGTTGGCAAGGACCAAATATGTTGCCCATTGTTTTAATTTAGAACACTTATATGTCACCTAATAAATATTTGTTGAATTAATTAATGAAATCAAGAATGGCATTCAGGACTCCTTTTCTACTTCTGTCTAGTTATATTCTCTATTTCATATTTCATCCCTAATTGGTCCACCTTTCATTTATTTATTCTTCTTAAATTTCAGGCTATTTTGGAAATGTACTGATACTAATTATATTGATATCACTGCATCAGTTGAGATTCAATCATATAAACAGAACCACTAGAGGAACCCATAATATGAAGGGATTTGTCAGAGGCACTTGACCTTTTACATTTGTGAGAGCAAATTAAGTGGTCCCTGTAAGGTTTTTGTCTTTGCATCTGATGTTAGAGCTCAAAGTCCACTCATTAGCCAATCAGGAAGGGAAGATGGAGATAAAGTGGGAGACCTCAAAAAAGTTGTAATCTATAAATATAACCTGGAATCCACAAAGAAGAACTGAAACCTGTGTCATTTCCTATTGCCTTTGACCTTGATGGTGTGGGTATCTGCAAAAATCTAGGGCTTTCATCAAGGAGTTGAATGCACAAGCCTGGTCCAGGATTCAGAGACACTGCAAAAGGATCCAGAGGCTGGGGAGTAGCTGTCGGCCCAGCGGCTGCCTCACAATGATGACGTGAACTAGCTGGTATGTGACACACTGTATAAGTTACAGAATAGCTACGGCTTCACTCCTGTCCTCCAGATACCCTACTGGTTCTTTCTGGTGGCCCACCCCATCTACAAATGTACAGAAAAGGGAATCTGAGAAATATAGCTTACCCTGGGCAAGCCAGGACGTTACAAAGCTTACTCTCATATTGTCCAATTAATTGGGCATGACAACTTTGAGTTGCAGTCCTACTTTGTCAGTTATTAACAATCCACCCTAATTCAGACTAGAAATTTGAGGAACAATGTTTCCTTCTTTTATAAAGATAATGACAGTACTGCTGAATTCCTATTAACCTCTCGCTATACCATGCCACTTAAAATTTAATTAGATATTCACTTAACTTCTCTCTTGGTTAGAAATGCATCTGTCTGAAAATTTTAACCAAAGCAAACAAACAAAATCATGCCTTAAATAAAATAAAAATTTATTTCTTTCTCACAAAAAAAGCAAAAAGTCTATAGCTGGTCTGCCCATGGTCATCAGAAACCCAGGCTTTTTCTATCAATAAGTCTTAGCATCTTCCAAGTTACTTTATGACCCATGAAAGCTTCTAGATCTCCAACCATCACACTTACTTTTCAGGAAGAAATAAAACTCAAAGAGCTTATCTTCCAGATTCCTTACAGCTTTCTTGAAACTTTCCTAGAAATTCTGAAAAGCCATTTCCACTTGTATCTCAGAGCTTCAACAGAAGCTGAGAATCATAGCCCAGAGCTAAGCATGTTGTTCAAGGGAAAATGAATATTGGGAAGCAAACAGCATTGTCTGCCACAATTTCTAAGAAGAAATTCTCCTTACACAAAGCATACTAACCAAGACTAGACATAGCTTTCCTCCCTAGGGATGAGAATATTATCAAGTATAATGGTGGGCTTTACAACAGCTAATTTTGTGGTAGGTGACTTCACTCAAAGTTTTTGACAAAGACATTTGGAGCTCTACAGTTACAATATGGTTATTACGAAGAAAGTTCTCAAACTCTTAAGCTGAAGCAGTGGAGATAATACAGAAACGCAAATATTTCCATCAGACTCATGGAATGTTAATTACTTGAAAGTTGTGCAAAGTGTTAGACTCAGCGGGAACACAGGTGCCTGGCACCATAGAAACTGGAGACTGATTCAGACAGGGCTGTGGATGGGCTGGCATATCGAGATCCACATGAAACCATCAAATGAACCAGACTGTGGGGAGTTTTGTTGCTGTTGTTTAGTCACTAAGTCTAGTCTGATTCTTTGTGACCTCAAGGACTATAGCTTGCCAGGCTCCTCTGTCCATGGGGTTTCCCAGGCAAGAATGCTGGAGTGGATAGCCATTTCCTTCTCCAGGGGATCTTCCTGACCCAGGGATCAAATCCACATTTCTTGTATCTCCTGCGTTAACAGGCGATTCTCTCCACAGCTTTCTCACCATGGAAGTTTTGGAGAGTACAGGGGTTCATTAGTTTACCAGAGGGCATTTTTCTAGTTAATAGAAGGAAGGGGCTCTAAGAAGAAATATTTGGTAAGAATTCTGAGGACCTGTAGAAATAGAGGGAGCTATGCAACCTTGACTTTGGTCACAGAATTAGTGTCTATTTAATATCACAGCATGTGAGCTTGAACTACTTACCCACAAAAGATAATTATTCATCCACCTGATCAAAAACATTTCATCAAACATTTTTTGTCATCGTTATTAAGAAAGTTTTACCAGACAAAGCATAACCTTAATGAAACCAATATAATGTTCTGTTTGCTTTCACTGCCATCTTCCTCAGGCATTTTAAAGAGAGAGAGAAAGAAAGTTGGTTTGTCAACATTTGCTTGTCACTTAGCCCTGCTAATTACTATATATGAAGTGTGACTACAGTGTCATAGACTAGTGTCTCACAAATGTGGTGGCATTTATGCATCCCAGGGAATGCCATATCCCTTCAAAGTGCCTTGGGGCAGAAGGCAGGCATGGTGGCTGCTACAGTTCCAAACATTTTGGGAGTTCATGTTTTAGAATTCAACAGAGATTGTACCACTGTTTTTTCACTCCTCGATTTTTGTGGGGTTTTTGTTTTGTTATGGTTTTCGCCACTTTCATGTGTGCTTCTTTTTTTCCGTCTGGCTTTTGTCAAAGACCCAAAGAATGAGTCTGTTCTCCACGTTAGGCCTTGGGAAGACCCAGAGAATATGGTCAAGAGCCCAGGCTCTGAGGACAGAGCTGCTGCTGCTAAGTCACTTCAGTCATGTCCAACTCGGTGTGACCCCATAGACGGCAGCCCACCAGGCTCCCCCGTCCCTGGGATTCTCCAGGCAAGAACACTGGAGTGGGTTGCCATTTCCTTCTCCAATGCATGAAAGTCAAAAGTCAAAGGGAAGTCGCTCAGTTGTGTCCGACTCTTAGCGACCCCATGGACTGCAGCCTACCGGGCTCCCCCATCCATGGGATTTGCCAGGCAAGAGTACTGGAGTGGGGTGCCATCACCTTCTCCAGCCCCCAAGTTCAAATCCAAGCTCCGCTCCGCATGTGCTAGACAATCCCAGGTGAGTTTCTTACCATCCTCTCTCTTAAGTTTTCTCACCAGCAAAGGGAAGAACTAAATACAGCTCAACATCTCAGGGTAAGGCAGGACTGAAGCTTCAGCTGGGGTTTAAGTCATTTTAACTGTGGGAGTAAGATCCATGGGAACATCCAGAAGAGGAATATGGTAATGGTAAACAAATAAGCACAAACATTAAACTTCTGTTTTTACCTCACAAAATGCTGCTGCTGAGTCACTTCAGTTGTGTCCAACTCTGTGTGACCCCATAGACGGCAGCCCACCAGGCTCCCCGTCCCTGGGATTCTCCAGGCAAGAACGCTAGAGTGGCTTCCCATTTCCTTCTCCAATGCATGAAAGTGAAAAGTGAAAGTGAAGTTGCTCAGTTGTGTCCGACTCTTCACGAGCCCATGGACTGCAGCCTACCGGGCTCCTCTGCCCATTGGATTTTCCAGGCAAGAGTACTGGAGTGGGGTGCCATCGCCTTCTCCAATATAGTCTTAAGCAATTCAGTTAAATCTGAACCAAGTACTTCCTGTTTTTATAAAAATAAAAATGTAGCACCTTTGTAATTACTGTCTTACATCTTTTAAAAATAACAGAGTCTCAATAATGTAAAGAAAGAGCAGAACAAGGCATTTCTAAATTAGCATTCCTGTTTTAAAGACAAATCAAAAGTTTGTTGCTATTGTTGTTTAGTTGCTAAATTGTGTCTGACTCTTTGCAACCCCATGGACTATAGCAACCGTGATTACTGAGAAATTTAAGGCAATCTCTAGTTTCTCATTACCTTGCCTTCACGACTATGCAGTCTAAGCTCTATGCTTTGGAATGATTTTATTTCTTCCCTTCAATAATCCAATATACATAAAGTTGAGTCAGCTTGACAGGTCAAATTTAGTTTGAGGGAACAAAATGAAAAAGTAGAATCAGTAATTGAATAGTTTTAAAGATCTTCAAATTATTTAATTACAGCCTTTACTGAATTTATTTCTCTTTTTATTCTCCATTAAGAACAGAGTGGTTATTCCCAAAGCACCATGTAGAAACAAGACTGCCATCTGCTCTAGCCACAAAGCCCTAGTGTGGATGGGTCCCTTGGGCTCCAGGACTCACGAGAGCCCAGGACAGCAGACAAATCAAGCATGATGCCCAGAAATCTGTCCATGTGCTCTCAAAATGCTCATTTGCATTTGGGGTTTTGCACCAGTATGTGAATTCAGACTTGTGAATAGCTATGGAAAAAATTAGTATTGATCAAAAATATTTTTCTTTATTTTCAGATAGACCAGGATTTGAAGAGTTCAAGTGGGTTCTTGGTCATCTGTTTATGCACTTTGCAACACATGGTCACAGGTTGGATGTGCTGGTGTGACTTCCCTTCACTCTTCTTCAAAAGGAAGGATACATTTGCTTTCAGGAAGGGACATCCCTGCATATGCCTCATGTATAAAACTTCTTTCTGATTATGACTTTCTGAAAGTCACTCATATCATGAGCTTGAATCAGACTGAAGGGAAACCTTTATTAATGCACAAAACAGAATTCTTTCAAATCCTAGATGAAAGACTATTTTGGGGTGTATTTTTGCAATGGATTTCAACTGTCGTTTTTTCTTTATTCCTATTATTTGCCTTTTTTCTTCTGTTTCAAAGTGTTAATCTGATGCATTGAGAAAATTTCCTTAAAAATTTTTTTGAGATACTCAGTATGAACTCGCTGTAGGGAGTTCAGGGGAAAAGCTCTGGGAGTCCTGCAAGTCGCGCAAGATTGAAGAGCACCTTTGTGTCTGGCATGATATTAAATTTCGACTTTCAGAACATGAATAGAAGCATAAAATTACAAATATGATAAGACCTAATACTGTTAAACTTTGATAGCTCAGTTGGTAAAGAATCCACCTCCAATGCAGGAGACCCCAGTTCGATTCCTGGGTCAGGAAGATCCACTGCAAAAGGAATAGGCTACTCACTACAGCATTCCTGGGCTTCCCTTGTGGCTCAGCTGGTAAAGAATCTGCCTGCACTGCAGGAGACCTGAGTTCGAACCCTGGATTGGGAAGATCCCCTGGAGAAGGGAACGGCTACCCACTGCCCTGGCTATTCTGGCCTGGAGAATTCCATGGAGAGTCAGACACAACTGAGTGACTTTTCACTTAACTTCAACACTGTTAAACAATTCCTTTGTGTCAGATCTTGATTTAGATTCTTCAGGTATATTAACTCATTTCCTCTTCACACCAACAACATGAGGTAATTACTTATTATATCTGTGTTACAGATGAGATGTCTGAGACTCAGAGAAGTACAGCAAATTGCCCAAGGTCACACCGATAGGTAAGTAAAGGGGGCTATAAAAAATTAATAAACAGAAACCTCTGTAAAATAGAGTTGAGAGACCAGAAGAGGGAGCTCCCACATGCTGTGAGGACAGCAGAGCCCAAGAGGAAGAAGAAAGACTCTTCTCTCCCGGCAACAACTCAGTGAATGAACAGCCATGGCTTCTGTTTACTACAGCCCTCCCGACTCTTTTTTCCCCTCTATAAACACATGCTCTTTCCCTTACCCTGTGGGTACTTGGCTTGGGTCTTGCCATGCTTGCAGATGCTGAACTGCAGTTCTCTGCTGATCTTGAATCAGCCCAGCTTTGCTGGAAAAATATGTGACACTCTATTTCTTTCAGGTCAACAGGGCCAAGGTCTAAGCATAACAGGGACAAATGAACTCCCTAATGACTAATTAAAGAGTAAAAAGGGCTAACATTTGTTGAATTCTTATTTTGTGCTAGGCCACATTCTAAGCACTTTTTATGAATTATGACTTTCATTCTTTACAATTCTGTGAGATAGGCATGACTATTACCGCCCTCCCCTATGTTTTACAGAGAAGAAAGTTGAGCAAAGGGAGCATAACTCATTTAGGGTCACAAAGTAGTAAATGACGGGGCCAGGATTAGAACTGACTCCAGAACCCAGGTTTTTATTATTTGAATGAATATTTTTTTTGAAACAGAACAAATTACAACACAGTAGATTCCCCCTAAGAAAATCTTCATATGAATCACACACATAAAAACATTAATCGTAGAAAATGTCTGACACCATTTTTAAGAAACAATAAAATGTGTCATCTGTGGTCTCCATTATGAAATTCTCCAATTGACGCCTGGATTTTCCTAAGGTAGAATATTAAGGTACATCATTTCTTCTATGGTTTGTGTCTTTAAAATAAAGTTAATTCAGAAGGATTGAAGGCAAAAGGAGAAGAGGATGGCAGAGGATGAGATGGTTGGATAGCATCACCAATTCAATAGATATGAACTTGGGCAAACTCCAGAAGATAGTGAAGGCCTGGTGTACTGCAGTCCATGAAGTTGCAAAGAGTCAGACACGATTCAGTGACTGAAAAATTCACATTATGGTTTGGTCTCTGGGGAAAACTGATTTTCACAATTTGAAAACCATCATCAAAAAAAAGAAAAATCATCAGAAGGATGACTTCTAGATATTAAAAAAAAAAATTCATCCCTCTCAAAACAAAAATTCCTCAGCTCTAATCTTGCCTAAAGAATCAGGAACCAGAAATAAATGGAAACAGTTAAATGAGGAGAGACATGGCAAACATCGTAAAAACAACTCTGTATTGTCATGGACAGCTCTGGGAGGGCACTCTCTGCCGCCCAACAGCTGTGTGGTGTTCAGCAAAACCTGCCTCTCTGGATTTATGAGGTATAAAAAATGGCCATCATAATATCTGAAAATGATTAGACCAGTCCTGAAATGACCGTGTCAACACTTAGAAAGTGCTGTGGAAGGCAAATAAAAATGATTAAATTTTATGTGACAGAAGGAGCCGGCATGTAAAGCACCAACAGCTGTTTCCACAGAGAAGTGTCATAAATGGGCCATAGATGGTGGCCTGGCAGGCGAGTGAAAGGCAGCCTTCTTGCCTTGGTGACTGCAGAAGAGAGGAGGGACGATTGTACTCTCACCGGAAGTCATGCTGGCTCTTTCCACGGATATCAGATCTTATAACTGGCTTCATTCCTGTCCCAGGTTAGAGCATCTCGCCCAGTTCCCCAAGGTCCTATATGGATGCTAATTACTTCTATCAGTGAGCTCCTACTGTGTTAAGAACAATTCAAATCATTCTCTATCTATCCCCTATTTAAACCTTAAGAACTCCACAAGTAGGTACTATTACCAACTTCACTGTACACATGAAGAAACCAAGACAGGGAGGAATTAATAACTTAAGGTAAAATGAAAGAGTCTAGAATTCAAAGACAATCTAACCCCAGATTCCACCCTCTTAACATTCCATGCTAGGGGACAGAAAACAATAGCCTGCTGGCCAGATCAGCCCACAGCCTGTTATTTTAGTGGCCATGAGCTAAAAATAGTTTTTATGTTTTTAAATGTTTGGGGGAAAAAAATCAAAAGTATAATGTTTTGTGACACATGAAATTCACATGTGAGTCACATGAGATTTATTTTGATAATTCGTAAGCAAAATTTGATTGGAACACAGCCATGCATATTTACTTATATATTGCCTATGACTTTCATGCTATGACAGCACAAGTGAGTAGTTACAACAGAGGTTGCATAGCCTACAAAGCCAAAAACATCTATGTGATATGGAGCAAAGGGTTGGGGAGGACTCTCCAAATCTGCCATTTGCAAGTGACAACCTGCTGTCCAAGCAAATCTTCCATGCCACCTACTGCCGTCTGTTTCATTCTCCAATCTTGCTCCTATGTGTGAAGTTGACACAGGACCACATTTCTGACCTACCACCAATAGGTTCACTTACTCTGTCTTGAAATATATGGTTAGAAACATAAGCGTGGCACAATCAGCAAAGCTTGATGGGAGCATGGAACTAGAAACAAAATCAAGTTTCCAAAGCATAGTTACTGTGACTTTAAAACTGTTTGAACTGTTTAAGTGGGCTTCCCTATAACTCAGCTGGCAAAGAATTTGCCTATAGTGCAGGAGACCTGGGTTTGATCCCTGGGTTGGGAAGGTCCCCTGGAGAAGGAAATGGCAAGCCACTCCAGTATTCTTGCCAGAGAAATCCCATGGACAGAGGAGCCTCGTCAGCTGCAGTCCATGGGATCACAAAGAGTCGGGCACAACTGAGAGACTAACTCAAGTGGGAAGGGAAAGAAGCATTCTTAAGTATTTAAAATTAATTGTATGGCCCCCATCACTAGTGCAAAAACGAAAAGAAAAAAAGATGGTCCCTTCTGCTGATCCAGTCACTCAGCTGCCTTCACTGTGGCTCAGTGGTTCTCACCTGAGAATAAGAAAATGCAGGTGAGTCACTCTCTGCAAGCACTTATGTGCATGAACTAGCAATCAAGGAGGAAAAGGCAGAGGTAATTGGGAAAGTAGTGCTTCATCCTCTGTTCACTGGATTTCAAATATTTTAATAAATAAATTAAAATCCATGTTTAATTTAAACATTAGTTTGATAAAAATTGCACCTGAATACTTCATGCCTGGCTTTTATCTCTCATAATCGCTATAGCAACAGGACAGGAGCAGGATTTGGCATTTCCTTAACCACAGTCAAGGAGGTAACCTATAAAAGAGGTGAACTTTCAACAAAAGATCCCTAAAATATACATTATTAGATTAGCAGAGCTCTGGTTTTCTCTTGTGTTAATATGCATGCCGCAAGAAGAGAAAGCAAAGAAAGTAAATATAATGATTATCACCAAAGAGGGGATATTACCCCTCTACTCTCAAGGGGATTCATCTGCATGTGTATAGTGGGTTTACAGGTCCCCAAGAGCTTGAATCTTTGACATCATGCGGGGTTTTCTGCTCTGTTCCCTTATGCAGCTCTTAGCCTCTGCAGTCTCCACTAGCAAGTGGCCTTGTGTATGATGTACAAGAACCTAGACATTTTCCACGCTGAGGTAAGCCAGACAGAGGCAGCCTTGTAGGCTGCCAGTAAATGCAGTTTTACTGATGGGATAAAATATCAGGGGCACAAGCAGAGGGTCTCACTTCCCAGCCTAAGTCCAGAGGACAGCTTTATCCAACTGCAGAGAGAAAAGCCACTTTTTCCATTTTGGTTCCCTCTGGATGTCAGGATAGGAGAGACACTCTAATAAGACTCTGGGCTACCTGAACCTTAAACATCGTTTCTTATGATTCTCAAGAAGAGTCTAAAATACCCTCAAAATCAAACATTTACAATCAGAACATGTCAATTATTCCCACACCTTCATATTACAGATGAGGAAACAGGCTCAGAGAATTGAAATAAACTGTCCAGGATCATCCATCTGATTTATGAGACACTCCAGGCTTTCCTGGTGGCTCAGATGTTAAAGCGTCTGGCTACAGTGCGGGAGACCCGGGTTCATTCCCTGGGTCGGGAAGATCCCCTGGAGAAGGAAACGGCAACCCACTCCAGTATTCTTGCCTGGAAAATCCCATGGATGGAAGAGCCTGATAGGCAACAGTCCATGGGGTCACAAAGAGTTGGACATGATTGAGCGGGCTTTCTTTCTTTCCAGGCTTTCTTTTCCATTACACACACACCTTGCCTCTCTGCTCCTCTGAGCGTGAAACTAATTATTTTTAAAAATGACACTGGATCACTACATATTAAGCTGAACCTGGTTTGCCAGAAGCTAATGTTGCTTGTTGAAACAAGTTGTTAAAACCGTCTGTCTAGGATGGGGAGAAAATAACCCCAGGGCTTGTTCTGCCCTGGAGAGGAGGCAAACACTTGCCCTAATCTAACTGAGACAAAACCAAGGAAAGTCGCTGCCTGTAGCATCTCCCACAGAAGGCAAAAGATCAGTCAATTCAGGTTCTATCTTTGAGGTACATTAAGCCCTTAGGTAAGCCGATTCAGCCAGAATTTTTTAGGGATAGGCATAATATTGTAGAAATTTTCTTTTTCCAGCTGCATTAGTACTCAATTACGCATACACAATACAGCCTAGGAGAATACAGCTATTTTGGCAAGGTTCAGCATGTCTTCAATTGTTAGGATGTTGTAGGAAAGAAAAAATAGAATGCTGATTCCCAAAGACATTCTTATTACTAGGAAACGTGGTAGCGAGTAAGGTGGAAAAATCCATAGTTCTGTATACATGCTCCACCCTCCCACCCCTTCACTTTATTAGACACGTTCTTGCCTCAGCTGAAACCCTCTCTCCTCTTCCTGCTCTCGAGATTCAGGTCCAGGACTGACTCCTCCATGAACTTTCTTCATCTTCCAGGCCAAGCTGATGGCCACTTTTGTGTACAGCTGAGAAGCTCACTGTGTTTTTTCACATTTCTGTGGTTAAACTTACAAGGTCATATTGTAACTCGTAATTTGTGTTTGCTTGTCTCACCCATTGGACTATAAACCACTTGAGAACATGGGACCCTGTTTTCTTTATCTTTGCTCCCCACAATGCTTAGAATAAGGAGGTGCACAGTAAAGATTTAATTTCTGTGTTTTGTGCATATGATACTAACTGAATTTTTTGTAATCTGCACATCTCTTTTTCTCTCCCTAAACACTTGCCCTTGAAGACTGACATCTTACTCTTTTGCATACACTTACCTTCCTCTTTCATTCTTAAATTGACTAAATCATTTGGCTAAAACTCAGAAGTAACCTGAACATTAACACTGGCTGTGATTGCCAAGAGGCTGGAAGGTCTGCAAAGCTAGTGCCTTTGCCCAGGGATGCTAGGATGCTGGAGTTGCACATCTCTTCATCAGAGTGGCTTTCAAACTCTTGGCCCAGACTCACAGTAAGATGTGAATTTTACATTATCACCATGTACCTCATACCTTCTAGAGTCAAGCACAGCATGTGTGTGTAATAGAGTAGTGTCCACCATGGGACGACCTCAGAGAGAAACGTGGCACCTCCTGCTGTCCACTGACAACTTTCCATGTTTGGTACCTTCCCTGTATCCCAGCTTGTTGGTCAGGGGCTATTTATCCAACAGTTTATAGCTTTTTATTTTTCCTCCTGGATCTGAATCCTGTTGAATTTCTCCTTGGTCTTATGAATTTATGCCATACCATTTCACATAGAATTAGTCACTCCTAACACTGTCCACCTTTTAAAATGCATGCATAGCTCAATTATAGCAGCTGACACACTGATGCTGGAAAAGATTGAAGGCAAAAAGAGAAGCAGACAGCAGAGGATGAGATAGTCAGACAGCAGAGGATGAGATAGTTAGACAGCATCATCAACTCAATGGACATGAGTTTGAGCAAACTCTGGGAGATAGTGAAGGGCAGGGAAGCCTGGCGTGCTACAGTCCATGGGGTCACAAAGAGTCACACACGACTTGGGGACTCAACAGCAGCAACCCACACACTGCATTGTCACTGGCAGTTTGATGAGTCGCCCCTATTAGGCTGGGAGCTCCTCTGTGCTTTTCATATTCACATTTCTGTCTATAGTGTCTGGCAGAGAGCCTGTCAAGTAACTGGCACTCAGTAAGGGAACATTTAACAAGTGTGAATGGGTAAACAGGTGGATGGACAAATGCACCTCTTCAGTGAAGGTGAGAAATCCCTCTGTGATGTTGCCTTTTAATTCATTCACCACACTTCTTTCCTGCCATTCTTCTTTGAAAAGGATTTCCCAGAAGACTGGAAAGTTTAAGAAAAATTATAATAAAATCCTTCAGAAATGTCTCACCTTAGAGGAAATTGCTATGATGACTTCACAAACTGAAAATTTGTTCCACATTAATGCCTCTCTTAAAAAAAAAGAATCAGTTCCAGTATTGAGGTGGCCTTTGATTCTCTAAGATGCTACACTTTTGATTTTTGGCAGATCTTACTTATCTCCTTCAAACAAACCCTTATTTCCTATCTCCATCACTCCCAACAAGCCCCACCACTTCTCCAGAGGTTGGGGCCACCTGTGGAAGTGTCAGGAAACATTTCCACAGGGAGATGTGGTCCCTTCTGCACATCACTGGTCTCAGATGATTACATCAGTAACAACAAATAGCTAGCTGCCACTGCAACCTAGTAATTAAGCGGCTAGATTTTATTCTTAACTACTTACTGTCTTCCTTTCTTTAGAAAAAATTATTATATGTACAGTTTCAGTATTCCATGTCCTCCTTTGCATCTTAGCATACTGTGTAAAGCCAACAATTCCTAACAACTAAAACAAATCATTTTTTTTCGAGGTTCTTTATCACAGTCATTATAATTTCAAAAGCATCAGTAAGAATTTTGATTTTATAAATTCTCTCATTTGTTATAGACATAATTATGGTGATTGAACAAATGCTTGCATTTTGTTAATTCATTAACAAAATTACAGAGTCATGAAAGCATTTAATATTGTATTTCACATTTACTCAGTTTTAGAAGAATAAAAGTAATATGGTACTAGGAGCCTCCATGGAAATATATCTTAGCCACTAAAAACCCCCATTTGATACAGTAGGACATATTTTATAACTTAGAAATTTTAAAGGTGGTGTGTCGTGTTCTAGCAAATTTAATGAAACCAGTTTTATTTTCCATGAGCACATCGTGTTTATAGAATAATAAATATACTAAACTTCTAGTATGTGCCAAGTACTGGACTGAGTGCTTTATATATATTATGTCATTTAGTCATCATATCTGTTCTATGAATTCTATTTTAAGTCAATCATTTGGGAAAATTAATTCACTCATTTATATGCCAAATTTGTATTGCTCATGAACGGCCTTTTCTGTATAGTCTGTATGTTTTCTCTGCTGCATACTGAGGGACACAAAAACATAAAGCAGAGTTCACCCTAAATATATACAGTTACTTTCTTGAATCTTTGAATTTTTTTACGGGTAGCCATTATGTAGGTTTGTATGAAAATAAAACATGCAAATTCACATGCAAATGATGTAATCATTTTGGAAGATATTTTGGTAATTTCTTAGAAATGTACACATCTATTACATTTATGTCCCAACAGTTTCACTCTTGGAATTTGGTAATTCTTATCCAAGAAAAATGACAAAATGTTTTCACAGACCTTGTATTTGCATGCTATTTAGAGAAGTTTTGCTCATAATTATCTAAACTTGAAAACGACTGAAATATCCACAGGTGATTGGATAAAATATGATAGATTCAGATAGCCATACAATGGAATACTATAGCAATAAAAGGGAACAAACTACTGATTCATGCAACAAAATGGGTGAGTATAAAAAACATTACACTGATTTATGTGTATATAAGAGTACATACTGTATAATTCCACTTATATAAAGCTCTTTGAAAGTTAAATATAGTCTAGAAATAGAGAGCCGAGCAACATTTACCTGAACTCAGAATTATTCAGAGGATACAGAATTGAATGGGAAGGAACATAGGAAACATTTTGTGGTGATGATGTTTTCCGTATCTCAATTATGGTGGTTGCTACAAAGTTTTATGTATTTGCTATAATTCATAAAACTCTACAGCTGAAGTGAATTATTTTATGTAAATTGCATCTCAATAAAATTGATTTTTTAAATGGTATATACATAGCTGGGAAGCAGTGTTATATGTCTGTATCTGTTTGTCTGACATAATAAATAAGAGGAACTGAAAGTCAAATACAAAGTTGACAGAGTTAGCAAAAAAAAAAAAAAAAAAGGCATTTTATTGGTAAAGCATTTTATTTATAAAAAGATATAGACTTGGACTTGAAATTCCTAGCAGCCAGAGCAAGCCATATTCAGTTCACAAAATGGAATTTTATAAAAACTTAATTGCAATAACTTTTTTATATTGTATGAACTTTTAAATTTATTTTTATTGAAGTATAGTTGATTTACAAGCTTAGAAGTTTTGATTAAAATTCTTACTCTTCAATCTTTTATGTAGGCCATGATGCTTTGGGAAATTTTAGTAACTGATGTTAACTCTTCCTGAACATGTTTCACTCAACCAGGTAACAAATGGTAGACTGCAGACAGTAAGAAGCTATGTGTATGTATGTGTTTCTACTTTTTTAAAAAGAATATTTTTAGGTTGACTTCTACTGTACTTCATTTTTAAATCTAAGATCTTATTTTCTCCACAAATGTGGACACTAGGGAATGGAAATATAAGAGGATATATGGTTGAGAAATAGAAAGGCAGTGCACCTGTGCCTAAAATACACATTGCTGTTGTGATAGTGGTTTAGTCTCTCAGTCATGTCCAGTTCTTTTGTGACCCATGGACTGTATCCCACCAGGCTCCTCTGTCCATGGAATTTCCCAGGCAAGAATATTGGAGTGGGTTGCTGTTTCCTTCTCCAGAGAATCTCCCCAACCCAGGGATCAAACCTACCTCTCCTGCATTGCAGGAGGATTCTTCACCCCTGAGCCAACAATGTTCAGCAAAAAAAAAACAAAACAAAACAAAAAAACACACATTATTACTATGCAACTTACTTTTGCCTTTCAGGTTCTGTGCCTTTTTCAATGAGCACAAACACAACTTATAATCCCATTTCACAAAGTACTTTTATTTGTTGATCAAAAGTTAAGTCTTCCCTAGCTAATATATAAATTTCAGCCAAAATAAATTTTGACATCTTCTCTGTTAAGTTTACCAAATGCCTTCTTCTAGCCCAGGCTCTGTGATAAAGCTTATTCCTGAATAGAGGAAATTTTGAAGGATACCTAGCTCAGTATCCAGATGACTCAGCATCAAATCCTGAGTTGACCTTTCTTGCTACTTCCTGAACCCAGATCTTCTACCCCAATCCCGGTGACCAGGTCTTTACGTCTGGGTCTCAGCTCGATAGCCTGCACCTCAGTCTGCTCTTCTAAACCAAGCAGCCTGCACGGTTATACAGTTTCTCTCAGGAACCAGTCTAAGCCAGTGTTGTGTTGCCAGTGTTTTCTGATGTCGTCACCCTTTCCACGGCTTGGCGGGTTACCTGCATCTAGTTTACTTCACCTCCCTGGCACTCCCGCAGCTTGGACCCCCATGTACCCCTACCCCGTCCTCTCCAGAGACCAGCAGCTTTTCGGTGTAGTTCAGTGGTTCTTAATCATCACCATACATACCAAAGTTTAGGCTTCACTTCCTGCCTAATTAAATAAGAATATCTGGGAAAGGGACCTGAGTATCTATACTTTTTAAACTCTCCAATTCAACCAGAGAGGAATAGATAGAAGCAAGGGAGGGTACAAAGTTTCAGGGGGGCTCCAAAAAAACAATAATCAGGATATAGATTTAATGCAATGGTTTTTTAAAACTCAAAATGAATGCAAAATAATCCAGAGTAAACAAAAGATCAAAATTTTATGTAAAGAATCCATACTTGGAACCTGAGGTGAAAGGGACAGTTAATAATAAAGATGATTCTGTCTCTATTTAAAATATGATATTTTATTCATCATAGACTTTTTGTATAAACCTTAATTTTAAAAATATTACATTAAAGTATTAATGGTATTAATTAGTGAGGTTGTTGGCAACCCCTTAAATTTTACCCTCCCCTCACCCTGGCCAGGGTCCTTCAAACCATGGACCTAGCAGGATGCTTGGTAGTATCTCTGAACCCAGGGCCACTGACCACAGTGAACACAGATATTCCCAACAATCCCGCATCTGCTGAACCAAGCTCCAGGTATGACAGTAGAGATGAGAGAGAATGATAGATGCAGAGGAGTAGAGCAAGTCAGTTGCTTTTGTCCAGAACCCCAGTCTCTTTCTCAGGCCCTCATCCAATTTGAGGAAATGTACCAAAACTCAAAATAATTAAGAGAGCTAAGCTGACATGTACATTTTTAAAACTCTCTTCAGGTGATTCAAATTCATCATTGTTCCCACCTCCCGCACGAGAATCACTGACCTAGATTGTACTGCAGACAAGCACGAACAAGCAGCATCACCATCACTTGGAGTTTATAGTAAATGCATGTGCTCAGGTTCCACCCTCAAGCTACTGAAACAGCAACTTGGGGATGGTGTTACCCAGATTTTAACACACTGCCCTGGAGATCCAGATGCATGCTAACATTTAAGAAATGTCGATGGCAGAACTAATCATCTTTCTACTAATGGGTTCATGACAACCAAAGGACAGTCACCTGCTACCTAGACAGCTGAGGTCACTGTCAGAGGCCAGCATAGGATTTTCCTAAACTCCTCTTGTGTAGGCTTCTTGTAGAATTCCCCTTGTGTAGAACGAAGCATGTGTGGAACCATGTCAGCCACTGTGTCCCAGGGACAGAGACTTGGCCAAGCAGATGGTTTCCTGGGGTAGCCAGGAGAGGGAATGCCAGACACTGAGAGCAAGCTGTCTGGTTGGGAATGCCAAGGGTGGGAAGCGGAAGTGCTAAATCTTTCCTCAAGCTCAAGGGTCAAGTCTGTGTCCAAGCACAAAAAAAAAAAAAAAACAGGCGTAGCTTGGAGTCCAAGGACATTCTTATAAAGGAGCCTGTAAGTGTGGTGCTCATTTTTACTGATGCTAGCCAAGTGAGTGAGAAAGCCTGCCTGGCTAAAGCTCAGAGAAACAGGGCAAGACTGAAAGCTCCGAGGACACAGGACAGACTGAAAGTGGATGATGAGGAGTGTGTGCACCGATCTACATGCTGTAGCCATGACTTACCTTTGTTTCAAAACAAATGCCACTGGACAATTTTCAAAGGATGTTTTTCTCCAGTCAGAATTACTCAAAAGACATGGAAGTCAGAGCTGGTTAGAATTTAAGTTACTATAGGGAAAATCTCAACCCAACTGTGTAGTCTAGTTGTACACTATTTTGTGCTATTCTTTACACAGGGGAACATTTATTAGATATTATCTAACTGAGGTGACTGCAGCCATGAAATTAAAAGATGCTTCCTCCTTGGAAGAAAAGTTATGACCAACCTAGATAGTATATTCAAAAACAGAGACATTACTTTGCCGACTAAGGTCCATCTAGTCAAGGCTATGGTTTTTCCTGTGGTCATGTATGGATGTGAGAGTTGGACTGTGAAGAAGGCTGAGCGCCGCAGAATTGACGCTTTTGAACTGTGGTGTTGGAGAAGACTCTTGAGAGTCCCTTGGACTGCAAGGAGATCCAACCAGTCCATTCTGAAGGAGATCAACCCTAGGATTTCTTTGGAAAGAATGATGCTAAAGCTGAAACTCCAGTACTTCGGCCACCTCATGAGAAGAGTTGACTCATTGGAAAAGACTCTGATGCTGGGAGGGATTGGGGGCAGGAGGAGAGGGGGACGACCAAGGATGAGATGGCTGGATGGCATCACAGACTCAATGGACATGAGTCTGAGTGAACTCCGAGAGATGGGGATGGACCGGGAGGCCTGGCATGCTGCAATTCATGGGGTCACAAAGAGTCGGACACGACTGAGCGACTGAACTGAACTGAGGTTTACAAATATAAAACCTCCATTATAAAATCACGGATACTTTGAAAACACAGTTTTGCAAAGGGCATGAATTAGACTGAAAACAGACAGGACTGTAATGGACAGCAAGTCTGGGATGGGAAAGGCAGAAGTCTGGCCTCTGTAGAGGAGGAAGAGCTAGTTATGAGGGAGGGAAGGATGAGCTGAGTATGGTCCAAGTCAGAGGAGGTGGGAGCTCCCTTAGTGCAAAAGCTGCCTGTTGGTCATCAGTGGTTTTCTCATACTAGCTCATACACCTCACGGCCAAAGCAGAATTATATAGTTACTTTCCCACACTGCCTCCCCCTTTGCCCCCCTCTGCCACACACACAATCCTTGCCATCTTACACAGCTGGGCCTTATATATTCTATCTCCTCCAGTCAGAATATCTTCACTTAGCCCACCTTTTGAAAAGAAGCTGTACTTCTCTTTCAGACTGTGCTCAGATGTTACTTGGCCTCAGAAGCCCACTCTGGCCCCTCAGCCCGTTGCCCCCACCATCTATGAATGCTTTCCCTTCACAACCTAAACCCTCTCGACAGATCTGCGCATATCTGTAACTGATCGTGAGTCAGCTTCTCCCAGTAGACCACAACATATCTGAAGGTAAAATAAAATGTTATCTACTAGGTGCCTGGAGCATCAGTCAGTCAGTCAGTTCAGTCGCTCAGTTGTGTCTGACTCTGCGACCCCATGGACTGCAGCACGCCGGGCCTCCCTGTCCATCACCACCTCCCGGGGTTTACTCAAACTCATGTGCAGTGAGTCGGTGATGCCATCCAACCGTCTCATCCTCTGTTGTCCCCTTCTCCTGGTGGTAGTAAGTGCTTAACAATCAAGCTCTAAAAAATGAATAGAGACGAAATGGAGACTCAGAACGGTGTCCTTGCATAGAAATGCTGAAGAATGTGATCAGATTTACCGGGAGATGGCGTTGCCAAGGCAGACAGCTTGTCGATGGGCATCGTCTCCCTTTGGTTTTATTACCCACATGTAAGGCTTGAAGTGAAGTTTCACACTTTTAAGGAGGCCTGAAAGCTGACTAAAATCTTGGGGACAGGGAGAGGGGAAGAAGTGTTTCATAAAGTGTGACTTTTCAAGAGGTCTTTCAGATTGGAGGTGGTGGGGTTGGGATGGGGTAGGGAGGCAGTGCTTTCACCTTAGAAGGCATTTTTTTATTCCAAAATGGACAGGACTCCACCAGGAGCAAGGTGGTCAGAGTCATCTCTGTCCCCGAGGGCAGGGTAAGAGTTAAAGAGGGTGCCCTTTTTCCAGTCTGCTAAATCAGCTGGTTGAACAAACTGGAATGTGGACAGAAATCCTATCCCGGGTAAAGGAAGACTACAGAGGCCAGGTGTGTGTGATACTGAGTGAAGCTGGCATGTGACAGAAAAGAGGGAGGACATCAGGAAAGGAAACATCCTATACCTTACAAACTGCTACCCATAACCACTACTCGTGGTTGTTATTTCTAGCAGGAATATGGACTCTTGGTTGCCAGATCTTTCCATGCTTATGAGAGGTAGAAATCTAGATTTAGTATGCAATATCTCCATTTCTTTATAGTCCAACTCTCACATCCATACAGAAGAATTGATGGTTTTGAACTGTGGTGTTGGAGAAAACTCTTGAGAGTCCCTTGGACTGTAAGGAGATCCAACCAGTCCATCCTAAAAGAGATCAGTCCTGAATATTCATCGGAAGGACTGATGCTGAAGCTGAAACTCCATTACTTTAGCCACCTGATGTGAATAGCTGACTCATTTGAAAAGACTCTGATGCTGGGAGGGATTGGGGGCAGGAGGAGAAGGGGACGACAGAGGATAAGATGGTTGGATGGTATCACTGACTCAATGGACATGGGTTTGGGCGGACTCCAGGAGTTGCTGATAGACAGGGAGGCCTGGTGTGCTGCGGTTCATGGGGTCGCAAAGAGTCAGACACAACTGAGCGACTGAACTGAACTGATCTCCATCCCAATGTTGAGAAATTGTCTAAATAGTCTACCTTTGAGCCTACATTGTACAGGCCAAACCATACCTTTCTGAAACCTAAATCTGGGCCATGCATCACTAATTTGTAACTCTGGATGATTTGGAAGGAGAAGTTAGATACTCAAGGAGCCCTCAATGGTTCCCAGGGTGGAATTCATGCAGCGTCATCCAAGCTTCACCTTCATCCCATTGTTGCCTAGCCCTGAACATGGCTCTGATACCTCCATGGTCTTGCCTACTCCAAATCTGTCCTTCCATTGACATCTTCTAGAAAAAAGAATATCTACACTTCTGAAAATAGAGAATCAACCTGTTCACCATATGGGGAATTAAGTTAAGGGCTGTTTTTCGTTGTCAGTATGAAATAAAAGTGGACAGACGTTAACATTTGGTGCATTCAGTTGGTTCTGAGAGAAGAAAGAAATATTTTCTGAGATTCCATTAAAAAGCATAAAGATTTGCCCATGGGCTACTTTCAGTTCAGTTCAGCTGCTTAGTCATCTCCGAGTCTTTGCAACTCCATGGACTGCAGCACAACAGGCCTCCCTGTCCATCGCCAACTCCTGGAGTTTGCTCAAACTCATGCCCACTGAGTCGATGATGCCATCCACCCATCTCATGCTCTGTCATCCCCTTCTCCTCCTGCCCTCAATCTTTCCCAGCATCAGGGTCTTTTCAAATGAATCAGTTCTTCGCATCAGGTGGCCAAAGTATTGGAATTTCAGCTTCAACATCAGTCCTTCCAATCAATATTCAGGACTGATTTCCTTTAGGATGGACTGGTTGGATCTCTTTGCTGTCCAAGGGACTCTCAAGAGTCTTCTCCAACACTACACTTCAAAAGCATCAATTCTTTGGTGCTCAGCTTTCTTTATGGTCCAATTCTCACACCCATGCATGACTACTGGAAAAACCATAGCTTTGACTAGATGCACTATTGTTGGAAAAGTAATGTCTCTACTTTTCAATAAGCTGTCTAGGTTGGTCATAACTTTTCTTCCAAGGAGCAAGCATCTTTTAATTTCATGGCTGCAGTCACCATCTGCAGTGATTTTGGAGCCCCCAAAAATAGTCTGTCACTGTTTCCACTGTTTCCCAGGCTACTTTAGAGAAATAAAAATCAAGCTGAAGTACACTTTTCTAAAAAAGATGGCTTATATAGTTCTGTTTCAGAGGTGTGTTGTTAGAGTGGCCCCAGTTCAGATTTCCACTGGGTATGTTTTCTACCTAGAAATAAACTGACACAGAACCTTGCTGCGTGGTACATGTGGCTGGTAGTCCAGAGGGTGGGTGAAGAGGGGAGAGGTATCCAGAGCAGTTAGAAAGATTCTAGTAAGCGATGCAAAAACAGAGTTGAAAAACAAAGTTCACAGATCATATGCAGGTTTAAATCAATGTTCTTATCTCAATGCGTTAAAAAAAATAATCTGTATAAGCCTCAGAAGATTGCAGCTGAAATGGTTTAAAATCAATTTTAACTCATTTTCCATTCATATACCATGAGAGAAGGGAGCCAGCTTCACTGGTTCACCGGAGAAATAGTCCTCAGGTTTCCATCATAGAGAAAAAAGTGTGCTCTCAGTCCAGACATATATTTCAGTCTTCCGGGGCTGTGTCTGGACTGAGATGGGTTCGCTCTCCCTAAGTCCTATCCCACAGGGGAGTGGGACTTTACCCAGGTGCCCGAGTTTCTCTAGAACTTAGACTATAAACAACTGTAAGACCAGCTGCTTCAAACCCCCTGGCTGGTGCCGTCAGCCTTCCAGATTACAACTATATCGTTAGCACATTTATAAGAAAATCCTCAGAGGGGAGATCATGAATCAGTGAGGACTGACTGGCATTTGTGAGTGTGAGTGTGGGGTGTGTGTGCTAGAGGGGAGGGGGGAGACGGGGAGGGGGGAGACAGGGAGCCGAGCGTGTTCTCATTAGGGGACGATCTATGATTTGCCAGGCTCTCTGCTGCTGCTCCTGCTGCTGCTTCTGCTGCGGCTGTATGGTCTGTCATCAGTTGGAAAGGCTGTGAGGGTTCAGAGGAACCGCAGTTCCGAAGACGGAGCCCTGCTAAGTGGTCTCCCTGCCAAAGTGGACGAGGCTTTCCGCAAGGTTGGAAACTCGCGCTTATTACCGCTCCATCTACCTGGAAGAAGGGGCAGCGCTACGGAGGAAAAGGTAAGAGGAAAAATTGTTCTCTGTTGGGTCTGCAGGGCAGGGGGCCTGGGGAGGCTTGCTATTTTGTAGCAGAGGGACCTCACCCTTTGAGAGCCAAGGAGGCAGATGCTAATTTTCTGTCAAGCTTTTTGGCTCCCCCCCACCAAGCCCCAGCCTCCCACCCAGCATCTTTTTCTTCTTTATTTTACTTTCCCCAAGCATCTGAGAGATTTCTTTGTATTTATTTTTCAGGTAGCTGATATTGTTTCTTTTTTTCCCCCCTTTTGAGGATTCTTTCAAAACAGGGAGCATTTTCTGTGTCTCTTTTCTTGAGCATTTTTGTCCATTAAGAAAAAAAAAAAAAAAAAAAACAGTCCCTCTTATTGTAAAGTGGTCAAAACTGTTACTCTACCCTGTACTGCTGCTGCTAAGTCACTTCAGTCGTGTCCAACTCTGTGCGACCCCATAGATGGCAGCCCACCAGGCTCCTCCGTCCATGGGATTTTCCAGGCAAGAGTACTGGAGTGGGGTGCCATTGCCTTCTCCACTATCCTATACTAGATTGCAATAAAAGGAGTTTTCAGGAGTACAGATGAGCCCTATTACTGCAGAAAAATGGGAGGTGAAGTGAGAGAACATGAGAATTACCTGTAAGTGATTATGATACTGTGAATGAATATGGACTATAACTCTTCACAGGGGGAGAGAACCAGTGTGGTAAAGGCAGGGCAGCAGAAGGAAGATGTATTGAGAAGTGTTCCAGAGAAGCCTCAAGCCACTAAAGATGGAGAATGAGACAGGAAGTGAACTGAACCAAACGCAGCTTCAGCCGCGAGCTGTGGTGGCCCTCGAATACCAAGTGGTCACCATCTTACTTGTGCTCATCATCTGTGGTCTGGGCATCGTGGGCAACATCATGGTAGTCCTGGTGGTCATGAGGACCAAGCACATGAGGACCCCCACAAACTGCTACCTGGTGAGTCTAGCAGTAGCTGATCTCATGGTCCTGGTGGCCGCAGGCCTCCCCAACATAACGGACAGCATCTACGGTTCCTGGGTCTATGGCTACGTTGGATGCCTCTGCATTACTTACCTCCAGTACTTGGGCATTAATGCATCCTCTTGCTCAATCACAGCCTTTACCATTGAGCGGTACATAGCAATCTGTCACCCCATCAAAGCCCAGTTTCTCTGCACATTTTCCAGAGCCAAAAAGATAATCATCTTTGTCTGGGCTTTCACATCTATTTACTGTATGCTCTGGTTCTTCCTGCTGGATCTCAATATTAGCACCTATAAAGATGCTATTGTAGTGTCCTGTGGCTACAAGATCTCCAGGAATTACTACTCACCTATTTACCTAATGGACTTTGGTGTCTTTTATGTTGTGCCAATGATCCTAGCCACTGTCCTCTATGGATTCATAGCTAGGATCCTCTTCTTAAGTCCCATTCCTTCAGATCCTAAAGAAAACTCTAACACATGGAAAAATGACTCGACCTATCAGAATAAGAATTTGAATTCAAAGACCTCTAATAGATATTTCAACAGCACAGTATCTTCAAGGAAGCAGGTAAGCAAATCTGAGCCTCCGAGTTCACAGAGGAAATGTGGGAGAGAGATCCTTGTGAGATAGGATCAACTTTGCCCTACTTAGCTGACGGCAAAACTAAAACACAATCATACAAACGTTTCACTGGTGTAAGCCTCTGCTTTACATATTAAATCCATCTCTAAAACAACTGAGGACCTAAAAATAGATGGGAAGTGTTGACAGCACACCAGCAGGTACCAGTTTGTGTGCTATTAAAATATAAGGGAATATAAACCGAAACCCTAGAATTCTACCTTTAAAATGGTGTGCCTCTCTGAGAAATGTTATCAATATATTTAGGCCATTTCTGGCTTCTATAGGTAGCAGCTGCATATTTTGAAGAACTCTATTGTCTGAAAAATATTTGACAAGGTAGTTTGAGAAAAGATGAGTCAAAACAATACTGAAACTGAGAGGGGTTCCTGGACTCCTTTTTTTTTTTTTTTTCTTCTTCAGTCTTAGTGGGGAAAGATTCTGTCACTTTCTCCTTCAGCTTCCTACAGAATGTCCTGGCGTGTACAGGCTCCCAGTGGACTCTGCTCGGGAAGTATTCTGATAAAAAGGGTAACACCAGGCTTATTTGTGACAAAGAATGATTGCATTTTTCACACGTCTTTTTCCTATTTAGCACAGCTGTGTTTCACATCACCTGAATGGTCAGGTGGTTAGGGTTGAACAGCGGTTTTATGAGTGAAGTGTAACTGTGTTTCAGTAGGTGTAGTTTGTAAGACAGTTGCAGGAATACTTTATGTCATGTGCACACTTACCTATAGTTACACACCTAAGTCATCTAGGAACTTGGCTTTCAGATCCTTTTCTTTCTTTGTTAAACAGGAAAAAGAACAGGTGATCAGCAAGACTTGCTCATTCAAATAGGTTGAATTTTCTTTCCTTTTTTTTTTTTTTTTGATCCTGTAGGAATTTAGTTCTTCCTATGTACATAAACAGAAAACTGAGTGTACTTTTTAAAGCATGCAGATGAATCATTCATACTATCACTTCCTAATCTCTGGATTTGCTGAAATATGAAGAATTGTATTGAATGTTGGGCACATAGTGAAGTAAGTTACTAATAAATAGTGGTGTTTTAGGCATGCATGAAATGAATAATGAACCATCACTAAAAAGAAATATATACAACATTTTAAATGATATCATGACATTTGATTTATATAACATTTATTATTAAAGGTGCCTAGATGATAAAAGGGAAGACTTGAGATACTATTGCCAGCTCTTAGATTTCTGTTGCTTTGGATCTAGCAGTGCTACCTAATACAAGGTATATTTGGCCATCTATTACCCAAAACTTGATTAAGGGAAACTTAGAGAGGTCTGTTGGCCATCTGCCAAGGCAAACATTAACAAATACAATAAGAGAGTAAAGAGTATGTACATCTCAGTTAGAGACTAAACATGGGTTAATGTCTGTAGCAAAGAAGGTCAGGAAGTAAATTCATTCATTAGACTCATTTATATTCTTGTTATAAATTCTAAAAAATTGTTTGTCTGGTCTAATGTCTTCCCTTTCAATTACAGTCATTAGTACCTATCAGCATTAATAATGTGCTTTAAATTGCTAATTGTGTTACATGTTCACACTCATATTTCAAAGCTGTTAACAGATAGGCTGTCCTTATAGAGGCCGAGTAGTAAAACAAAAAGCCAAAGGCCCCCAAAAACCCTGGGCTTTAAAATTCTAGAGTTCTAACCATCTTGGATGTATGACCCTGGGTAAGCAGAACTCTCTGAGCCTCAGTGTCCTTATCTTTAAGCACGAGGATAAATAGCAACCAGGATTGGTGTGAGGGTTCAATGAAATACCTGATGAAGGACACGTAAAGTTGGTTCATCTGAGTGTTTAATTAGCCTCATTCTGGATCTGTTCATATGTTGGCAACTGTAAGGGAAAGATTTATTCTTTAAACTATACATGTACCATTTAAACAAAGAACATTGGTTGAACAGGTGTGTATAGGATTTGGCAACTTCTCAAACTTTTAATAATTAGGGCATTTGGAATTGTGTTCAGAGCATTTAGGGTTGTCATGAGGATATGGCTGGAAAGAGAATGGTATGGATTTGGAGAGGGGACCAGGACAGGCTACTATGGGGGAATTTTTGTAGTATGTAGTGATTTGGTTCCCTGGTGGCTCAAATGGTAAAGAATCTGCCTATAATGCGAGAGTCCTGAGTTCAATCCCTGGATTGGGAAGATCCCCTGGAGGAGGG
The DNA here is from genome assembly GCF_016772045.2 of Ovis aries. NCBI lineage: Eukaryota > Metazoa > Chordata > Mammalia > Artiodactyla > Bovidae > Ovis > Ovis aries. The sequence continues at coordinate 68,270,897 of NC_056062.1, read as the reverse complement.
CACAGCAACCCATACCAGTTCTTGCTTGGAGAATCCCCATGGACAGAGGAGCCTGGCAGTTTACAGTCTATAGGGCTGCAAAGAGTCAGACATGACTGAGCAACTAAGCACACTCAGCAGTGATTTGGTTGATTAAAATGAAGTCTTTGAAGGAACAGCAGAAAGTAAGATTGGATTGCTAGTGTATATGTGTATCTGTGAGAGAGAAAGAGAGAGAGAAGAATGAGAGAAAGGGCTGTGGAGGATCCCAAACATCAGGCAAAGGAAGAAGTTGGAACTCAGTGCAGGAGCAACCAAGAGTGTGAGTGGGGAGCAGGAAGCAGTGGCGAGGAAAGTGGTTTTGGGGACAATAAATCTGACAGCTGTGAACAAGGCAGGGTTGGAGGCTGAGACTCTGCCTCTACTTTTGAAGAAGGACCACTCTTGAAGCTGTTGGTAGTGATTTAGGCATGAAGTATTGTAGCAAGATCTCTATCAGGAGAATTTAAAGTAAAGTGTGAACAAGAGAGGAGTTTCAAAGAAAGAGGAGGTGAAATGTGAACATGTCACCTACAAAGGATGAAGAGGGGACAATTCGGCGGTTCTGAGTCTGGAAGAACAGAGGTATCTCCTGATGAATGGAATGAGAACCATGAAGGGCAGTCAGTTTTGTCCAAAATCAGTGACCCTTTGGTCTGGCTTTTTCCTCTTCTGAAATGGGTCTTTTCTTAAATCTTGAAAAGATTCTAACCTCTACCTCCTCTAGCCCCAGGATTTGATTCTACTATTTTCTCTGCATGTTTTTTTCTTTTGGGCAAGTTTAATTTACATTTTAATAAATATTCTATCTGGACCAGGTCTTTCTAACCACGTAATTACAGTGTGTAAAGCTTAGGAGAACTACATTTTAGAGGAAATATAAAGAATATTTATATGTGAGGGACAAGTGTGTGAGGTTTGTGTTTGCTGATTTGTTTACTTTTAACTTATATTTCGGATGCAGAAAACTCAGGCCAGAATCTTCTTTCTTTCTGTTATTCAGATTCACCTAAATATTTGGTCAAGTCAATAAAACAAATTACTCTATATAATAGCTTGGAATTGTGTAGACAAAAGAATTACCTGATTGACTAAATCTTTTGTTTTACAACTGGTTGTTTTGATGCTGGAGCCAAAGTTTAAAGGATCCCGTTTGTCACATTTCAGCTCCATCTACACAATACCAAAAGATCTCTCTCTGTTCAGTCAATTCAAGTGTTCAACATTGTATAGATAAAATGTCTTTATCATTGGCTGAAGAATTGATTGGATCTTTTGGCATTGTGGAGACACAGCAGTATCTTGCTAAAGGACAACACTGTGAATAAACACATTCAATTCAAATATTTGCTTTCCATAGGACACAGAGATATGTAGACTATTTTATAGATCAGGCTACCAGTTTCATTTTCAGTTGAGTCACTCTAATGTACTTCTTTTTTAAAACAGGATAGCTAGTGGGGAACTGTGTAACATAATCTGAATAGAAACTCCAAGAGTTTGTGACAAATTTTTCATTATGGGTTTTGTTTGACTGGACAAGTTTTTAAAAGGCCAATGGTCTTTGTTTCTGTAAATTTCTTAACAGCCTTCTACCTTCCCAAGAGGAGTGTTGGCAACCCAAGAGACAAAAGCAGTCTTCCTTTTAAAGAAATACACACTCTTTATTTGTTGCTGTTGTTGCTGTTATTGCTGCTGATGATTGAAAAGCAATCATGTATTATGGAAAACATAGAACACAAGGCATAAGAAAAAAAGCATCCTGTATCCTACCTCTCAAAACCAGAGTATATTAGCATTTAGTAATATTTTTCTCATGTTTTTGCTTGATTTTCTTTTATATCATTATAGTCAATATATAGATATATATATATAGCTGGTATACTGCTGATTCCCTGATGGCTCAGTTGGTAAAGAATCTGCCTGCAATGTAGGAGACCTGGGTTCAATTTCTGGGCAGGGAAGACCCCCTGGAGAAGGGATAGGCTACCCACTCCAGTAATCTTGGGCTTCCCTTGTGGTTCAGCTGGTAAAGAACCCTCCTGCAATGTGGAAGTGGTGGTGGGTGGTTTAGTCGCCAAGTCGTGTCCAACTCTTGCAATCCCATGGGCTGTAGCCCGCCAAGCTCCTCTGTCCGTGGGATTCTCCAGGCAAGAATACTGGAGTGGGTTGCCATTTCCTTCTCCAGGAGATCTTCCCGACCCAGGGATTGAACCCAGGTCTCCTGTATTGCAGGCAGACTGAAGACCCGGGTTCAATCCCTGGATTGGGAAGAGCCCCTGGAGAAGAAAATGGTAACCCATGCCAGTATTCTTGCCTGGAAAATCCCATGGATAGAGGAGCCTGGCAGGCTACAGTCCATGGGGTCATGAAAAGCTGGACACGACTGAGCAACTTCACTTCACTTCACTTCGTAGATATGTAACCTTACATGCTGCTTTTACACAAAATGTTGAAATTAATATTCCCAAGGATAGCACAGAGTAAAAAAAAAAATGGATAAGATTGTGAGTCAGTTTTTCTCAGCCTCAGTTTTCTCATTAATAAAATGAAACTAACAATGCCTCATGGAGTGACTTGAATCAAATGAGAGGCATCAGACAAAACCCATGGTTCTGTCTCTCCTCACCTGTACCACCAGCTGTCCTTCCCGCAGCCCTGTCCTTCTCAGTGACCTCCACGCCCCCGGCAGCCTCCTGACTCCGACTCTGACTGAGCAATCTGAGTAGGATGTGCTCGTGGAAAATGATGAACGTGGATAGAAAAGGGGCTTAAATGTGTCTCTTCTCCCCTGCCTCCCTCCAACTCTTACCTTTTTAAAGAAGAAACCCTGAACAAGAAAAACAGAACACAAAGGAAAAGAGGCGTAATAGTGGCAGTAGGGCTGACATTTGCAGACATGAAATCACTGAAGTTGTGTGGGTCGCCTAGTCAATGATGAAGCTCAAAAGGCAAATTAACCATACCAAACTCTTCAGCATTAGGCCTAAATCAGAGGTTTCTCAAGTTTACGGGGCCTGTTTTCATACTATTCTCACAGGTCCATCTTTCACTTTTGATTGTCTTATTTGCTCTATTTCTCTGGGCCCAACTACATTCTTAATAATATAAAGATTTCTAAGATGGGGAGGGGGTGCAATTTTTGCCACTTAGCACACAGATATCTAGTGTGCCATCTTATTTTTTTATTATTAAAGAAAAGTGTTCCATTTTCTAATTCACATCCTATGTAAGGGAAAACTCCATCTGCCATAAATTGCCTCAGTGAAAGTGCCCTACAGTTTCATGTTTTGTGCCCTTTGGTTAGATGAACACACATTGTTTATTCCCAATTTTATACTTGCAGCTTTGAGTTATAATTTCACTGGTAGAGAAAAATAAATTTTTCTATATGCCTACAAAAAAGAAAAACCTGCACTCCTACAGAATTCTCAATTTGACCATATACCAAAAAGCCCCTTAAAATCAGCTAACCTTGAAAATAAAAAATTATATTTCCTTATGCATTCTCTTGTGAATTCTTAAGTTACAGACAGTCCAAGTTCCAGACAGATGAAGGCTGGGCTGTAACCATGTTCTTAGTCTCCTTTACTTCGGTTATGAGTTAGGGGAAGGTGAAAGGTGAAAAGTTAAAGCTAGGTCAACATTAAGCTGAGTTTTATGATAGATCATTTTATATTCAAAGAAAAGAGAAACAGTGAAAGTGTTAGTCACTCAATCATGTCCGACTCTGAAACCCTATGCACTGTAGCCCACCAGGCTCCTCTGTCCATGGAATTCTCCAGGCAAGAACACTGGAGTGAGTTGCCATTCCCTTCTCCAGGGGATCTTCCCCACCCAGGGATTGGACCTGGGTCTCCTGCATATCAGGCAGTTTCTTTATCATCTGAGCCACCAGGGAAGTCCAATATTGGGCAAGATTCAGTATCCTCCGCAGTTTAATGAAATATTCATTCATAACCCCAAAAGCACCCAACACTCCTAGATATAGAGGCCACCAGGACATTTAAAAGCAAACTCTTCCCCTTGGAGGAGCTCACTATTGACCGTGTGCACAAATAATCCTGAGTAGACTATTAATGCTTTACAATAGAGGACACAGCATCCATGAGGAGAAAAGCTGGGAAAGAGTGGAGGAAGGCTCCGTGGAGTACATGGCATTGATCTGGGCCTGTGAAGATGGGTGGAATGTCTCAAAGCAGCAATAAGGAGAACAGAGAGGAAAGGAAGAAAGTTCAACTGAGAGAGGAGTTAATAGGGGAAGGCTGGGCATGTTTAGGGAGAGAATAGTCTAGTATCATGGAAGTGCATTGTCTGTGGAGGGAAGCCTGAACTGGACTGTGGTTGCTCTTTCCCAGCCCTGACCTTTGTCACTCCACCTACTTACATCCACACCTAAGGTTACAACTCCCACCTATGAGAGCCCAGGACACAGCTCTTGCAAAGACATCTGACCCATAAAACCTAACTGGTTTTTGGACATCATGCAAGTACATCAAATCCAATATGACTAAATCTAAATCCATTTATTTCCTTCATAAATCCATATCACTTTTCTTCTTTCCTATTTTAGATTCCCAGACCACAAATCTAGGAGGCCTTATAGTACTTTTCTGTCCTATCTACCCATCCCAAGTGATAACCAGATGCTAGTGATTCTAGCTCCTAAACTCTCATGTTTGACCTACTCCATCACCCGACCATTGCCCTAGTTTAGCACTTCTCATCTGCTCCATTTCAGGACACCAAGCCTCTCCCATTCCACCATCTCCTAGGTCATCCTGCACACTGCTCACCAGGAGGTTTCTCTAATACACAAATATGTTATCAAAATGCTTTTTGTAGTTCCCTGAAGCCTAGAGTTTAAACCTCTTCGCATAACAAATGTGATCCTGACTCCTTTATATGTTTTTAACTTCATCGCTTATGGCTCTCCTAATGTATACTTTATATCCCAGCAGTACTGACTTATTTGTAGTTCTCTGAACTTGCTACTTTCTCTCAGCTGGAAAACATTTCATCTGGCAAGCTCCCAACTATCTTCCAAGTCTCAGATCAAATGGCAAACCCCCATGCACCCCATCAAGCCTTCCCTGCATTTCTCAGGCAGATCTATGTAACTGAATGCCTAGCTATAATCATTATGTTAGGTGTTCTACCTGTTTCCACAGTACTTTGTATTTACTTCTGGTTTAGTAAATCTCATGTATCATAATTGTTACCTGTTGGTCTTCCCATTGCCACTAACGTCTGTAAGGGTGGGGCCCTTATTCCCAGTGCCCTCAGCACTGAACTTGGTATGCAGCTCTCCCCAAAGAATATAAGGCAGGTCATGTGTTGCAGCCAGGGAATACAGGCTTTGCAAGAGTGGGTGGCTAGCATTTCTTCGCAAATCTACATTCAGTGACTTCATAGTGGTTGCTTAAAATTGGTCATGATTGGAGTACTAGTATTGTAGAAATCAGCAAATACGACATTTCAGGGCCCCTCCCTTTTTTGTGGAGAGCCAGTTGTTAAATATTGATCAATATACTTCTGTGTGTGTGTCTGTGCATGCGTGTCATGCATAATAAACGAATTGTAAAAGAGTATATGATGTGCTCTGCACAGAAGTTAAATAAGCAGGGTGACAATATACAGCCTTGACGTACTCCTTTTCCTATTTGGAACCAGTCTGTCATTCCATGTCCAGTTCTAACTGTTGCTTCCTGACCTGCATATAGGTTTCTCAAGAGGCAGGTCAGGTGGTCTATATTCCCATCTCTTTCAGAATTTTCCACAGTTTCTTGTGATCCACACAATCGAAGGCTTTGGCATAGTCAATAAAGCAGAAATAGATATTTTTCTGGAACTCTCTTGCTTTTTTGATGATCCAGCAGATGTTGGGAATTTGATCTCTGGTTCCTCTGCCTTTTCTAAAACCACCTTGAACATCTGGAAGTTCATGGTTCATGTATTGCTGAAGCCTGGCTTGGGGAATTTTGAGCATTATTTTACTAGCATATGAGATGAGTGTAATTGTGCAGTAGTTTGAGCATTCTTTGGCATTGCCTTTCTTTGGGATGGGAATGAAAACTGACCTTTTCTAGTCCTGTGGCCACTGCTGAGTTTTCCAAATTTGCTGACATATTGAGTGCAGCACTTTCACAGCATCATCTTTCAGGATTTGAAACAGCTCAACTGGAATTCCATCCCCTCCACTAGCTTTGTTCACAGTGATGCTTTCTAAGGCCTACTTGACTTCACATTCCAGGATATCTGGCTCTAGATGAGTGATCACACCATCATGATTATCTGGGTCATGAAGATCTTTTTTGTCTAGTTCTTTTGTGTATTCTTGCCACCTCTTCTTAATATCTTGTGCTTCTGTTAGGTCCATACCATTTCTGCCCTTTATCAAGCCTATCTTTGCATGAAATGTTCCCTTGGTATCTCTAATTTTCTTGAAGAGATCTCTAGTCTTTCCCATTCTGTTGTTTTCGGACATGACTGAGCGACTGAAATGAACTGAACTGAACTGAAAAGAGTACATACATGCATAGTTGAGACTAAGTCAAGTCCAGCACTCTATTTTGCTCCCTGAAAAAGTATTGCTTTTTCCATAGCCCTCTCTGGTTTTAATTAAAATTTATTTTCTTTTATTGACTGTCTTTTGCATTATAAAATAGCAAAACTAGCAACCAGATAGTATAATAGTGAGTTTGTTGCTAGATAAGAATTTGAGGATGATTTCCCCACTTTCAGACAGAACAGGCCGACTTAGAAACATGCATACTCAAATCATAATTTACTTGTTGTACAAAATCCTGTTGGCTTTCCAACGAGCCTTTCAAATATCCTTCCCAATAAGAGAACTACACTGGACGGAATATGCAGAGATGCTGAGGGATGGCAACGCAGGGAAGGAAACAATGTGAGCAGAAGTTCTAAGATGAGAATAAATCTGAGTGCTCCTCTGTGACTAATTTTCCAAAAACAATTTGCACACATCATCTTATTTCAAAGAGAAATGCCCCCAATTTCCCCTGACTGGCTTTCAAAGCCCTTTAAAATCTGACCTTTTCATCTTTTTTCTTGCTTTGTTCAGCCATTATTTCTTTAATTCAATGAACAATTACTGAGCACCAATCTCATGCCAGGCATTACTCTGGAGAACAAATAAGAGTCTCTGTCTTGTGGAACTTTCTGTATCACAATTCAAAAGCAGTTTGAGTGGTATTTTTGATTTTTCAGATATGTAACCAGGAGTAGATCATATAATACCTCTATTTTTAGTTTATTGAGAAACCTCCGTACTGTTTTCCACTGTGGCTGTGCCAACATGCATTCCCACCAACAGTGCACAAGGGTTTCCTTTTCTTTCCATCCTTGCCAACATTTGTTATTTGTAGTCTTTTTGATGATAGCCATTCTGACAGGTGTGAAAAAATAAAAACACTAATTTGAAAATATGTATGTAGCCTAATGTTCATAGAAGCATTATTTACAATTGCTAATATATGGAAGCAACCTAAGCATCTATCCGCAGCTGAGTAGATAAAGAGGATATGGTACATCTATACAAGGGACTACTGCTTGGCCATGAAGAAGAATGAAATTTTGCAGTTTGCAACAACATGGATAGACTTGGAGAGTATCATGCTAAGTAAATATGTCAGAGAAAGACAGATACTGTGTGATACCACTTATATGTGGAATCTAAAAAATGAAACAAACTAGTGAATATACCAAAAAAAGAAACAGACACAGAGAACAAACCAGCAGTTACCAGTGGTGGGAGGAAAGGAAGGGGGGCCAGTTAGGATTAGGGGATTAAGAGGCACAGACTACTGTGTATAAAATCATCTACAAAGCTATTGTACATCACAGGAATACAGATGATACTTTATAATAACTGTGGTTGTTCAGTCGCTTAGTTGTGTCCAACTCTATGTGATTCCACGGACTGCAGCACACCAGGCTTCCCTGTCCTTCACCATCTCCCAGAGTTTGCTCACACTCATGTCCGCTGAGTGGATGATTCCAACCAACCATCTCATCCTCTGTCGCCCCCTCCTCTTCTTGCCTTCAGTCTTTCCCAGTGTCAGGGTATTTTCCAATGAGTCAGCTCTTCACATCAGATGGCCAAAGTACTAGAGCTTCAGCTTCAGCATCAGTCCTCCCAATGAATATTCAGTGTTGATTTCCTTTAGGATTGATTGGTTTGATCTCCCAGCTGTCCAAGAGTCTTCTCCAGCACCACAGTTCAAAAGCATCAATTCTTCAGTCCTCAGCCTTCTTTATGGTCCAACTTTCACATCTGTACATGACTACCGGAAAAACCATAGCTTTGATTTGCAGACTTTTGTTGGCAAAGTGATGTTTCTGCTACCTTTAAAATTGTGAATCACTATATGGTACTCCTGTAGCTTATATAATATTATACTTCAACTATAACTTTTTAAAAAGTTGAACGAAACAGTAGGAAAATACAAAGTTAGGCTGTACAGTGTGCAGAAGAGACACAAGGAGGGGTGAACACCACACATGATGCTGGAGAACAGCACCCCCAACAGAGAAGAGTCACTGCACTTTTGAAAAACAAGTAGGCAGTCACCAGGCTGACATGAACCCAGCAGGATTAGTCATTTACGTAGTCAAACAGAGCCCAGGGTAAGACTTTGGAAGACCCTGTGTGTCACTGGAAATATCTAAATTTTGTTCTAAGGCACCAGGGAACCACTGAAGGACTCTAACAAAGACAGTGGCAAACTGGATTTGACTTTTGGAAACTTCACTCATGAAATTTTATAATGAATCCAGCCCATAACCTGGGAAACGAAAATGACACTTTTGTAATCCAAGCAAGAAAGCAAAGACTTGCACTAGGCTGTAAATCGTAGAGAAGGCTAAGATGGATGGATAAGAGCAAAGTCAGTGGGATTTAACTACTAATTTATCAAATGACAAAGGAAGAAGTTCCTAAATCGAGTCCCAGATTTTTAGCTGGAATGAGAGGACAGGCAGTGGTGTTAGGAAGCATGGCACAGAATACAAGAGGAAGAATGGCCTTTACCTATATTTATTCCTTCCTCAGAGCTGCAGGTGTGTCCACTACATTCTCCCATGTATACCAAGCTCATTTAACTTTGCAACCTTGCTGGTGTAATTTTTCCCACCTGTAAAACCCTCCCCACTCTCAATACCTCCCACCTCTCTGAAAAGCTCAAGGTCCCAGTTCAGTCTGCAGTTAGAGTGAAGAATCCCATAGGTTGAACATCTACCTAAAGGCAGAGTCCAGCATGACCTCTGGAGTTAGAAAAATGTAAGTTCAATTCTACTTCCTGTCTCTCTAACTTTGGATAAGTTATTTTACTTCATAATACTTGTTTGTCCAAGGGTAACATGGGATACTAATGATACCCACTCATAGGGTTGCTGTGAGGAAATACCTAGTACATACTAAGCATTCCATAATTCTTATTTACTATACTTAAATTATATGTCATAATTAGAATATTGTTTATCCCCACCTTATTCATGAAATAGCAAAAATTTTAGACTAGTAATTCATTCCTGAAGAAGACAAAGTTTAGAGGTTATAGTAGATGGATCTTCCAGGCTCACCTAACAGGATATTCATAAGATCAAATTAGTAAGTATTTCTCAGTCTTCTGCTCTATGCCCAGAGAGAAATACAGGAAGCACATTAAGTTTATATGTACTAATTCAATATATCATCACCAGAATCCTGAGTAGGAACTAACTGTAAAAGAGGGTTTGGAGGCATAGGAATACAAAGTGATGTGCCAGTTGTGCCAAAGCCAAGATTTTAACCCAGCTCACCTGCTCCATTTCAACCATAGAGTAAGAGAAAAATCAAAGGAGAGATCAGTAAGGGTTTCCTGGAGCTGGAGGTTTGGGCCACATTAAAGAGACTGAGCAGAAAGAGGTCATTCCAGATAAAGGAGGGAGATGAGAAGGATCTGATGGTATTATCAATAGGCGAATAAGCCCAGAATTGTATTATAAAGCAGGCTCTGTCTGAGGAGTAGTAATGCAATTAGCTAGATGTGTGCCAAAAGTTTATGGGAAATAAATGTGGAGGACCTGCAGGCTGGGACTGGATCAGTGAGGCCAGAAAGCCAAGCACAGGGCCCCCACTGCCACCTGCCTTCCCAAGTTCCCCATCAGGCTGGTGAACAGCACCAAGGAAGTCACATTCCACAGGGTGCAGCTTTGGAGTTTCCCTTCCCTCGTTAACTGCTGCCTATCCATGTCCCTGACAGCTCAGTTGGTAAGGAATCTGCCTGCAATGCAGGAGACCCAGTTCAATTCCTGGATCTGGAAGATCCCCTGGAGAGGGGATAGGCTACCCACTCCGGTATTCGGTTCAGTTGGTAAAGACTCCGCCTGCAATGCGGGAGACCTGGGCTCAATCCCTAGGTTGGGAAGATCCCCTGGAGTTGGGAAAGTTTACCCACTCCAGTATTCTGGCCTGGAGAATTCCATGAACAGTATAGTCCATGGGGTTGCAGAGTTGGACACGACACAGCGACTTTCACTTCCATCCACGTACAGGGCCATCACCAGTTCCCTTCTTCTGGGCCGTGAATGCCCTCCTCTTGCATAAATTTCCACAAGTCTGCTCTCCTCAGGTCATCACACCTGGAATTTTTTTCCTCCGAAATTCCCCCAGCACCCACCTTCTTCTCTCTAATGCTGTTTCCCTAATTCCAGCCTCATCATGTCCTCTCTGCACTGGAGACCAGGAGGCCAGTCTCTCTGCCTGGCCAAACCATTGCATAAGCTTCCTTCCTAACCACTCCCCTGCCTCTTGGTTGCCCTTTTGCAATTCAGCCCCCAGGGTGCTACTAGAATGAGCCAAAACACACACTAGATATCATCACTATACCCTCATTCCCTATAGGTTTACATCCAAGGTGTTATCACAGCACACTGGGACAGCTAAATTCTGCCCCCTGCTTACTTCCTCAAGCTCCTCCCCTTTCTATCCCCAGCATACCCTTTCACAAGCAGTGTCCTTTATCTGGCCACACTCTCTCCTGCCCTCAAGCCGGTGTACATACTCTCCCTGCTGCAAGCATTCCAAACAGGTGCAAGAGCAGAGGGCTACAGACAAAGGGACAAGCACCAATCCCTGCCCCTGGAGGGAAGGAAAGCCTGCTCTGAAAGCTGATCTGTGAGAGGGTGAATTGGAAGTAACAGTTCTGATGAGGACCTGCATGCACCAATTTGCTGGAGTCATTGTTCACATGTCTCTCCCACCAGATTGTGTGCTTTGTTGAAAGAAATCTTAAAGGACAGATGTTAAAAAACATTGTCAGGAATCTTTAGCTTACAATAAAGATACAGAAATTTTAGATTCTAAGTATTTAGGATTTGGAAAAAGTTATACTCTAAGTGAGTAGTCAGGAACAGATATGTGCATTTACAAACCAGTAGAATAATAGAAAGAAAGTATGACTAGGATTGAATTTATTTGCATATTTGCCTAGTGGCTCAGACAGTAAAGCGTCTGCCTACAATGCAGGAGACCCAGGTTCAATCCCTGGGTCGGGAAGATCTCCTGGAGAAGGAAGTGGCAACCTACTCCAGTATTCTCGCCTGGAGAATTCCATGGACAGAGGAGCCTGGTAGGCTACACTCCGTGTGGTCGCAGAGTCAGACATGACTGAGCAACTTCCCTTTCTTCCTTTCTATTCTTCTTATTGAACTACAGTTAAAATTATATTCACTTCAAGTGTACAACATAAGTGATTCAACATTTATATACATTATGAATTGATCGCCACTACAAGTCTAGTAATTTCTGTCACCATACAAAGTTATTCTTGTAATTATCTCCATGACATTTATTTTTATAACTAGAAATATATCCTTCTTAATCCTCTTTACTTATTTCACCCAACACCCCATCACCCTATCCCTTGCTAACCACCAGTTTGTTCTCTGTTATCTATGAGTTTGTTTTTATTTTATTTTATTGTCTGTTTTTTTTTTAGATTTCACATACAAACACAGTTCATTTTATCGCAATTCATAGGTATTGCAATTTTTGCAAACTGAAATTTTGTGGCAACACTGTATTGTTGGATGATAGCATTTTTTAGCAATAAAGAATTAATTAAGGTATATATATTGGTTTCTTTTAGACAAAATGCTTTTATGCACGTAATAGACCACAGTATAGTGTAAACATAACTTTTATATGCCCTGAGAAACCAAAAAATACATGTAACTCACTTTATTGTGATATTCCCTTTATTGCCATGGTCTAGAACCAAGCCCACAATTACTCTGAGGTGTGCCTGTGTAGTGAGATCATACAGTATTTGTCTGTCTGTCCCACTTACTTCACTTGGCATGTATTTACCCTCTGGTCCATCCACATATTACAAATGGCAAGGTATCATTCTTTCTTAAGGCTGAGTGATAGGTAGTGGGGACAAGAGCCACTTTGGAGGAGCCAGATGGGACAGGTGGGTTGAGTGAGATGGGTCCCAGGGAACACCAGGATAGGGTACACGACTTTAGCTCGGTTGATTGAGTGGGACAGACATGGCGCTTGCCAGCCCTGAGCCAGCTAGGTGAAAGAGAGTGAAGGAAATTTGGGACCCACCAGTGCTTTCGTCTCCAGAGAAAGTGCCAGCAGAACTTTGCCTCTGCTGTGCCTCTGCTACCTGTCTTTATGTCAGTGATCTCCTCCGTGTGTGGCCCAGGTTCTTTTCAAGCTGCTACCTGTGTGCTGGGACTCAGAGGGAGTAGATTTATGTGCAAGCCCTGCAAGAGTGAAATCTCAGTTTTCCCACAGCCCTCCAGCTCTCCTGGACATAAGCCCCTCTGGGTTTCAAAGCTAGATGTTATGAGGGGGATCATCTTTCCAGTGCAGGACCCCTGGGGCTGGGGAGCCCAAGGAAAAGCTCAGACCCCTCTCTCCTCAGGGTTGGGGAGGGGGTTCTCCATGAACGTGATATGCCTCCCACTTGTGGATCACTGCCCTGAGGGTGGGGGTTCTGACTAGACCGCATCTTGGCCCCTCCTACCCATCTCAGCGTGGCCCTTTCCTTATGTCCTGAGTTGTAGGGAAGCTTTTCTTCTCGTCTTCAGGTTGTCTTCAGAGACGGTTGCTGTGTGTGTAGTTGTGGAGCATCCCTGGGAGGGGGTGAGCTCTGAATCTTCATGCTCCACCACCTTGATTCCGACTCTGACTAGAGGTGAATTTTTTTTAAGGGAAGGACAGATGGACAAAATCCAAGTTCTGGAACAATGACTGCATTTAAGAGGCTAGAAGAGGGGTGGGTTCTTTGCTAGAGATTAAAAAAAACACAATTCCCCCCTCTTGGAACAGCTAGAGGGCCAAAGGCATATTTGTAGCAGATGATTCCAGTTACAAGGGAAAGTAAAGAAAGACAAACTAGCCAGGGAGAGTGAGAAGTTTCAGTTAAATAAAACAGTGGATTTACCTGAATCTGGGAATTCATGACCTTGATGCTAGAGTCAGACACAGCTCTCCAGAGCTGCATGGGAGGTACCTAAAAAGAACTTGAATAAACTAAAAATTGAATTAGCTCTGAAGATTAAACAAAGCTAAATGCATGTGCTCATAGAATAGGATGAATAATGTAAAGCACCTGGCATCCATATTTAGTTGCAATAAAAATAGATAATGTTATTTTGGGAAAGAAAATAATGCAATCTTTTATAAACATCACAGGTGACTTTTAGCCAAAATCTATATCCTTTGGATAGATTGCCTGAGCATAATTATAAATTAGCTGCAAGTAAGTAAAGCATCCTATGCCTTTCCATTCTGTGCCTTTGTTGTTTGAGTTTTATGGGGGTTTATGACTATGGGAGAATTCAGCATCCTTTCTGCCGGCAGCAGCTCTTAGCTGGGAAAACAAGGAGAGTGGTGGCACCATTGGGAGAGTGAGAAAGGAAAGAGGCAGAGGAAATGGAGAGCACCCCATGGATCTTTAAAGTTCATTTGTAGAGTCAAGTGACTAAAGCCCCCATGTGCAGGACTGACATCCTGCCATGGTTCCTCTGGTGAGAGTTCACTCTGTGACTGATTCTGCCTGACAAACATTTGCAATACTATGCATGTAGAAAAATCTGAGGGAACAGTAAGAGAAGAGTGCACGGAGACAGTTTTGTTCTATGGGGAAAAGATAGAAAGGGACTAGAATTCAGGATGAATTTATAGAACAAATATTTAACGAGATATTATAAAACGCTAGAATGGACCACCAGGAGTTTCTTTACAAATCCATTAGGCATGTCTCTGAAGAAATTAAGAGCAATCGAGTCAATACTTTTGTATAAACCAACTGTGCAGTACACAGTGGAGGTATTATCCTGGAATTAAGGATGGCTTTGTTCAATTTTTACAATCCCTCCAAGTTCATTATTATATGGAATGGGAAAATAGTGGGATTAAGGTTCAGTCCCTGGGTCAGGAAGATCCCTTGGAGAAGGAAATGGCAATCCACTTCAGTACTCTTGCCCGGAAAATCCCACAGACAGAGGAGCCTGGTGGACTACAGTCCATGGGGTCACAAGGAGTCAAGACATGACTAAGTGACTAACAAGGACAGATTTTCATCTGCTCTTTATGAGTCAGTTGAAAACCTACTGTATGTCAGGCACTGAGTTAGGCACTGGGATATAAAAATGAACAGGAGTTCCCACTCACAAAAAAATCGTAGTGTAATAGGAAAACCATGAAAGTAAACCGATCACTAACGCCATAAAGGAACAAGTGTTACCATGAGGGAAAGCACAGATTAGTGTTACCTGATCCAGATAGTTCTGGGGAAAGGTGAGCATCAAAAAGGCTTTCTGGAAAAGAAAATTCCTAAACTGAATGGATGATGGAAATGAATGGAAGCTGTCTAGGTGAAGAAGGGAAAGAAGGTGACTTATTATGCAAAGGTAACCATAGAGGTGAAGGCCAGGAGTCCAGAAAGAACAGGATTGGTCCAAAGAACCAAAGTAGCTCGTTAAGGCAGAGCAACAAAAGTGGAGACAACCAGGAATGAAGTCTTAGCCTAGGATACTGAGAAGGCTTCCCTGGTGGCTCAGATTGTAAAGAATCTGCCTGCAATGGAGGAGACGCAGGTTCTA
The DNA here is from genome assembly GCF_016772045.2 of Ovis aries. Taxonomy (NCBI): domain Eukaryota; kingdom Metazoa; phylum Chordata; class Mammalia; order Artiodactyla; family Bovidae; genus Ovis; species Ovis aries. The sequence continues at coordinate 68,255,750 of NC_056062.1, read as the reverse complement.
TCTCTGGGTCAGGAAGATCCTCTGGAGAAGGGAATGGCAACCCACTCCAGTATTCTTGCCTGGAAAATTCCATGAATAGAGGAGCCTGGCAGGCCGCAGTCCATGGGGTCGCAAAGAGCCAGACACAAGATTGAGTGGCTAACACTTTTACAGGATACTGAGAATTTGGACAGTATTCTAAAGGCTATGAAAAGTCACTGGAAGACTGCAAGGCAAGGTGTATTATAGTTAGATTTATGCTTGAGGATGATCACTGTTTTCAGTCGGCAAAAGATTAGACCAAAGTCAAAGACATTAGTTAGGAGAGTGCTGAATGATATGAGTGAGATAATCTGAGTAATACTGCAAAGGCCTAATACATTGAGGGAAATAGCAGTGAAAATAGAAAGAGATATATTTGAAATAGGATCCATAGACTTGATAGACCGAGGTATGTAGAAACGGAGAGAGAAACGACTCCAACACTTGAACCACTGAGATAAAAAGTGGTATGACAGTTGAGAGTCTGCATTCTGGATCTCATGCCCATGTGAGTGCCTGGGCCATGAAAATAATATTATTAACTGAATAGTGTAATTTGTCTAAATGAAGACAATTAGTGGAGGAACATATCTCAAGGAGGGTGAGCGTGTTAAATTCAGTTCTGCCTTCATTGTGTTTGAAGTGCCGATAGAATACATAGGCACAGTCAGAAACACGGAACTAGAGCTAAAATAAACATCTGACCCAAAGATATAGATTTGAGAACAAATCAGGTTTTTGAAGACTCTGGAGTAAGTGTAATTATAGGAGGAAATTTTGTGGAATTGAAAGGAAACCCTGGAGTAGCTTGAATTATAGGGAGACTAGGATGAACAGTCTATGAAATTAACAGAAGACATTTCCAAAGAGGAAGAAGGAATAAGCGGAGAAATAGAGTCACAGAAGCCAACAGTAGATCAATAAAAGAGGCAAAGATAAGAACTGAATAAACACCCAAAATAAGTATTGGTAATCTTTGTGAGAAGCATTTCCACAAAAGCATAGGGAAGAAGGATAAATCAGATCTCCCGCAGTTGGTGAATGAATTGATGTGATGAAGAAAACTGGAAAGAGAGAATAAGCAGCTATCCTAAGCTTGACTGCGACAGACACCAATAATGACGGTGAGGAGCAAGACAGGGTATTTTTATAATTGTTTCACTTGTATTTTATTTCTTAAGATGAAGAAATAATAATGGGAAAGAGGTAGTTGAATGGGAGGATTTATTTGTAGTTACAAAAGCCAGACCAAGTATTGGTAGAGCCCAGTTTCTGAGGATGCAAGAAAGGAAACCTTAGAGTGTAGGCAAAGCTCTCAGACAGGAAAGGGGGCATCCTTGTTTCCCTCGTCAGTGGGGTTGGTGTCTAATTCACTGACCCATTTACAGCACCTAGCACTATGTCTAGCACATAAAAGTATCCAATAGGTGTCCATTAAATAAACAAATGGATAAATGAATGAGTGAAAGAAGGAAGGAATAAGATACCAAAAAAAAAAAAAAAAAGAGAGAGAGAGAGATGAGGATGACCATGTTGCATTAGTTTTAAGTGCTGGGGCAGGAAGTGGTGAGTTCTCACAAGCTGGTCTCTATTTTCTCAGTAACGGGATGGACAGTATCAACTGAGAATGAAGAAGCAATCCAGAAAGAGGGAACATGGGAAAGTTCCCACGAAGTTCATTGTGGAAAATGGGAAAGGCCAGTGGCAGGCAGAACGGGAACGGGATTCAGTCCCATTCTTGCTTAGAAAAGGTGAACCAGAGGACTAGTAAGTTGTTCCTGCCATTTAGTCACTAAGTCGTGTCCGACTCTTTTGCGACCCCATGGACGGTAGCCCACCAGGCTCCTCTGTCCATGGGATTTCCCAGGTAAGAATACTGGAGTGGGTTGCCATTTCCTTCTCCAAGGGATCCACCCGACCCAGGGACTGATCCGTGTCTGCTGCATTGGCGGGACGATTCTTTACCACTGAGCACAGGGAAGCCCAGTAGTAAATTACAGGTGGTTTGATTTCTTCATGACATCCGAATACTTGCAGTGGACCTCTTCTAAGACTTATTCCCAAAGAACATCTCCAGCAAATTAGGAAAACCCATCCCTTTGTTTGGACAAGCAGAGGTCTTTACTCTTGGTGCCCTGTTTAGAAGAGCCATTTCTTTGTCCTCAAGGTTTGTTTCCTCTTTAGCTGCAGCAAGTGACACACCCACAACCGATACAATTCCACATTTAGCGCTTCATTCCCTTTCACTGAGGCAAAGATCTTAAGACAAAGGGTCAGATCAGACCAAATGTGATGTGTTGCCACAGGGCAGGGGTTTTCACATTTACCAAAATTGCCATGGGAAGCTCTGCCTCCAGACTGATAGGAGCCAGGTGCCTCGATAAACCCCTTCAACCAAAACGCTGTGGACAGGATGAGTTCACGGGCAGTAACTCCTTCCTCACCTCTCCTTTATCAGCATCCTCAGCTGACGTGCCTAGTGTTCAGTCTGTTTTTCTCTCCCCTCAAACATCTTGGCTCTTTCCACTTTATATACTTCCGAGTTTTTATTGAAGTATAGTTGATTTTCAACACTTGTGTTAGTGTCAAGTGTACAAAAAAGTGAATCAGTTATACACATGCCCACCCTTTTTCTTGGATTATTTTCTCATATAAATCATTAAAGAGTATAAAGTAGAGTTCCCTGTGCCACACAAAAGTTCTTATTAGTTATCTATTTTATATATAGTAATGTGTATGGACTTTCCAGGTGATGCTAGTGGTAAAGAATCTGCCTGCCAGTGCAGGAAACGTAAGAAATGCAGGTTCCATCCCTGGGTCCAGAAGATCCCCTGGAGAAGGGAATGGCAACCCACTCCAGTATTCTTTCCTGGGAAATCCCATGGACAGAGGAGCCTGGCAGGCTACAGCCCACGGGGTCACAGAATTGAACATGGCTGAGTCTTTGGTGTGTATATGTCAACCACAATCTCCCAAATTCTCACTGCCCCCTACCCCTGGTAACCATAAGTTTGTTTTCAACAAGTGTGACTTCTGTTTTGTAAATAAGTTCATTTGTACCTTTTTTTTTTTTTTTTAGATCCCATATATAAGCAATATCACATAGCATTTGTCCACTTTATCTTTGGAGGATTTTGGGAACATACTTAAATGTGATTAGCCTTGGGACAAAACCAACACATTCCATTTTGCACATAGTCCTTGACTTTAACTTTGCTATTGACTTTATCTCAAAGAAAGAGGGTATAATGAGGTACAGACACCCTTAATAAACAGGGATCCACGTGGTCAAGGGTGCTTGACCCTTCTTGTTCAAATGCAAGTATACTGGGTTCTTGTGCCTCACTGAGCCCCTTGAGATGCTAAAGGCAAAATCAGAGAGGCTTCTCATAAGGACACTTTTTTCTATCAGTGCTACACTTCACACTTGAGCATCACGCAGAAAGTTTTGTTTATTCCTCAGAGGAGCTCTCCCATCTCAAAAAGCCTGTGCCAGCCACTCAAAATCCAATGCAGACCCAAATTCAGACAGGTGGGAACTGCTGTTATTCACCATGGCTTTTAAGCTAATGAATAAAAGCTTCAGTTGCTGGCTCCTCCCCAACTCCACCCAAATCCTCAGAAAAATTAATTAAAAGAGGTTGTTAAATCACATCAGACTTATGGTCCCCTTCTAAACATGCTTTAAAATAGATAATTATCCATGCATAAACCACAAATAGAAAAAGCACTCTGGGACTTTTTTTAAAATCATGAAGACTAAGGCATACACAAAGAGAAAAACCTCACAATCCTATTAAACTCATTCAAAAGAGAGACATTTCTAGGCTGAGATGGCATGAGTTATCTTCTCAAATAATTTTTAATGGCCATTAAGAAACTCTTTGTGGCCCTTTAAGTTTTGCAAATGTAGACTCACTTTCAGATGCTGCTACTATCTTTTTTCAAGGAGTTACAGAGCAAAGCTATTAGGATTCTATTCAATACGGCCACCTTCCTGCCTCAGCTAAACTGACCCAATACAATCCCATTATTAAGGATAGTTGTTGTTATTTAGTCTCTAAATCATCTCTGACTGTTTTGCAACCCCGTGGGCTGTAGCCTGGCAGGTTTCTCTGTCCATGGGATTTCCCAGGCAAGAATACTGGAGTGGGTTGCCATTTCCTTCTCCAGGGGATCTTCCTGACCCAGGGACTGAGCCTATGTCTCCTGCTTTGGCAGGTGGATTCTCTACAGCTGAGACACCAGGGAAGCCCCACATATTAGGGATAGAGTAAAGTTATTTAGTAACATGGAGAAATATAAAGGATTCTTTCAAAAACACCAATAATTTTATCATGAAAATGAATCATGGTGATTAGCAAGGCTAAAATTCACAAAACCATTTTCCCTAAAGAGAAATGGAAGTTTCTGCTTTTAGAAGTAACACATCTTGTTACACAGTTATGTAGTAGTGCCAGGGGAAGTAGTGTGCACATAAGCCTCTGTAATAAGGAGTGATTACCCTATGTACTAACTAGGCTATATTTCACATAGGTTCCATGTTTACCATCATCATCATAAAGATTCCAACATATTATATTTTAATGCGTGCGCTCATTCACTTCAGTTCTGTCCAACTCTTTGCAACCCAATGGACTATAGCCCACCAGGCTCCACTGTCCATGGGATTTTCCAGGCAAGAATACTGGAATGGGTTGCCATGCCCTCCTCCAGGGGATCTTCCCAACCCAGGGATCGAACCCATGTCTCCTATGTCTCCTGCAATGCCAGGCAGACTTTTTTTTTACCACTGAGCCACCAGAAAAGCCAGGATATCTTAGTAATGTATTGCAAATTTATCAACCTTTTTTCCACTCCAAGTCGGTAGCCAAAATTCAGCCTGTACCAATTTGAGTCTCAGAGACAGACTTTTGGGTAAGGTGGTGCTAATGGTAAAGAACCTGCCTGCTAATGCAGGATGTAAGAGAAGCAGGTTTACTCCCTAGGTTGAGAAGATCCCCTAGAGAAGGGAATGGCAACCCACTCCAGTATTCTTGCTTGGAGAATCCCATGGACAGAGGAGCCTCATGGGCTCTGGTCTATAGGGTTGCAAAGAGTTGGATACAACTGAAGCAACTTCACACACAGAAAAAAATTGCTTTATTTTTGGGGGGGTTCCAACTGGTCGGGGGTCTGTGTGCTTGTGGGCAGCATACAGTTAACTTCTTTAACCTGGTAGTAGTTTTAATATCTTCAAAACTGCTCAAAGATATTGTTATGTGTATCCCTTGATGGGGAACCAAGACCCTGCCCCAAGGCTGCACTACTGTTTCTTGTGTGCTCCTCTCTGTCTCTGCATCTCCTTCCTTCCCTGATTAGCACCTGTTTGAACCTGCCTGTAGGAACTCAAGGAAGATCACGGAGGCTAGATGAAACCCTTTTCCTGAAAACAAGAAATGGGGACCCAGAAAGACTTTTGTGCCCAGGAGCCTCATAGTGTGCTGCTGGGTTTCAAAACCCCTAAAAAGCAGGACATTCTCCCTTCAATAGCAGAAGCATATCCCAACACAAATTCTAATGGGAAGGCAACTTTACCAGCTCTCCAGGAGCCTGGAGGGTTCTAAAAATTCCAAGAGATTCTTACAACCCTCCTCAGAGCCTCCCCACTTAAGGTCCAGAGTCACTGTATATAATGCTACCTTCAGTTCGGGTTCAGTTCCGTCACTTAGTCGTGTGTGACTCTTTGCAACCACATGGACTGCAGCACACCAGGCCTCCCTGTCCATCACCAACTCCCAGAGTTTACACAAACTCATGCCCATTGAGTCGGTGATGCCATCCAACCATCTCATCCTCTGTTGTCCCCTTCTCCTCCCGCCTTCAATGCTACCTTAGATTCTTCAATTGGTATCATGCCCCCAGGCCACTTGTCGTATCTTCCTTCCCACAATGTAACCAGGCAAGTAGTCTGTCCCACTTGCCTAGGTAGTGGTTTATTAACCTTTCTGATAAGTAAAATTATCGATAGGTAAAATTTGTTGAATACCTGATTGAGTGTTCTAAACACTGTTTAGACCTTTAGAATGTGATGAGTAAATAAGACAACTAATTTACTAAGGTCAAAGACTTCTCTTTTACAGCAGACCCACAGACCTTACATCTAGGGAGTGGGGTTAGAATCAGGGAATAAATACACTTAGTATATAAATAGGGCTTCCCTGGTGGCTCAGATGGTAAAATGTCTGCCTGCAATGTGGGAGACCCAGGTTCAATCCCTGGGTTGGGAAGATCCCCTGGAGAAGGAAATGGCAACCCATTCCAGTACTCTTGCCTGGAAAATTCCATGGACGGAGGAGCCTGGTAGGTGACAGTCCTTGGGATTGCAAAGAATCGGACATGACTGAGCGACTTCGCTTACTTGCTTAGTATATAAATAAATAAATGCACATAGTACATCGGATTGTGATATATCAGAATGTAGAGAAAAATTAAGCAGATAAGGAGAATATGAAATGCTGAAATAGGAGGGGTATGATTTTAAATAGGACAATCAGAGGAATCAAATAAATAGACCATTTTTAGAGTGTAGTGTTGTTTTGATTCTATATGCAGGCATTAGTCAATGTCATTTGTAAATCAATGCCTGAAACACCGGGTTTTTTCCCAGCGATGAAATGTTCAAACAAGCTGGCCTACATTAGTCATTTGGCTTTTATGCACAGGAAGTATAGCATTAGTGATACTATTTAATTATATTTCATAAACTTGTAAAACACTTATTCCAAAAAGGAAATGTATTCTATGTTCTAATTCAGAATTGAAATATGTATCAATGGTGGAAATAAAGACCTCTAGGTAGGTCACTGATTGAGGGAGATTTGTAATTAACATTTCTGTGTTCAAATAGTGTTAGCCCTCTTCATTTTTTTAAAAGAAAGTATAACAATCTTTACTTGTCCTTCTCAATTGAGGTAGAAGAAACCGTTGCCTTTTTTAGGGACAGAATAAGAGACTTCCATCTTTTTGGTGGCAGCCAGAGTGGTTGAAAGGAGGATTGGGACAAAATGCCTGAATCAAAGCCCAGTGTTCCGCTGGTAAGTGGTATGTGAGAGAAAGAAAATGTTAGTTGCTCAGTTATATCCAGCTCTTTGTGATCCCATGGTCTGTAGCCACCAGGCTCCTCTGTCCATGGCATTCTCCAGGCAAGAATACTGGAGTGGGGTGCCATTCCCTTCCCGAGGGAATCTTCCAGATATAGGGATCAAACCCAGGTCTCCCACATTGTAGGCAGATTCTTTATCTTCTGAGCCACAAGGGAGATGAGAGTACCTTCCTCATAATACTATTGTCAAGATCAAAAGAGCTAATATGTAAATGAAGCACTTAGAACAGTGTTGAGGTCCTTTAATGGACCAGAACCTGGTGGTCCGGAGTCCACAATAAGAAAGTAAAGGAGAGAGAACGAGGCTGATATTCCTTGGTTTATGCAGAAAACCAGTAAAGTCCCTGACATGGGGCTTGCTCTGTTCACAAAGGCCTCAGGCGCCCTCTTTAGAGGGTGAAGGCATGCCTTCACCAGAGGGTCTTAGAAGCCTGGGCAGGAAAGTGAACCCAGAGGGCCTCTGCATTCCAAAGAAGTCGCCTGAGAGAGAGAGAGAGAGAGAGAGAGAGAAAGGGAAAGAAAGAAAGAAAGACATGGAGACCAAAGCTCTGATGGAGCAAAGGTGTTTTAATCAACATGGTGTAGGCATATATACTGTCTTACAAGGTAGTTATTCTCAGTAAAGATAAAGATTAAAATTCCAGACTTACAAAACATAGGTGATCCATATTAAAGAGAGAGAGAGTTGTAAACAATCGCTTTTACTGTATGGTTCATAAGAAGGAAGAGGGTACTTATCACCGTACTGAAAAATTAACGAAGGAAATGCCTGGATTCCTCAGCCCCCGGGAGAGGCTTGCCTCTCCTCTTAATTCCAGAATATTCAGGAATTAATAAGGAACAGAGGATTCCTGACAGATCCAAAACAGCACACACAAAGCCTCCTGTTAAATGCTTCCTGACAGAACAAGACGATGCATAGTGAGGAATGTTTTCTGTATTAGTTTTAAAAACAGCTTTTGCTTTTCTAGCATTTGCTATGTCCCAGTCACTAGCATTAGCACTTGATAAACATTGTGTCACGTAGTCACACAAAAACCCTAGGAGTTAGGTAAAAAATTTTTTTCATCATTTCACTGAAAAGAAAACTGAGAGTCATAAATAGCGTCAATAGGGCCCAACGTCTAACAGTTGGTAACAGAGGGGCCAAACACCAACACAGAGAAACTGCTGTAAAAGAGGAGTCTTTGGTATTAGTAAATTAGGAGTTTTGTATAAAAACCAAAGGACTGGCTTGCTCAGGGACAGGAGGGCCAACTACTAATCAATGTGTGGACGCACCTTCTCCAGCTGGCTCCTGTGATGGTTTCTACAGCACTCCTGACTTAGTCACCCATGAGAGTGCATGTCTTCTGGAAAAGTAACTCCCAGGATGATTGAAAGTGCAGTGTTTTTTTGGGGTGGAGGGGAGAGTTAATGCTTACTTTTATTTATTTATTTGGCTGCACCAGGTCTTAGCTGCAGCAAGTAGGATCTTCTAACTTCCTTAAGGCATGTGGGATCTAGTTCCCTGACCAGAGAACAAACCAGGAACCCTTGTGTTGGGAGTGTGGAGTCTTAGCCACTGGACCAAGAGGGAAGTCCCCAAAATACAGTGTTAACATTACATTTTCTAGGTGATATTTTTTTAGAGAGGTAGTGCTAACCATGACTCTGTTGTTGTCCTGTTACTAAGTCGTGTATTACTCTTCAAGACTCCATGAACAGTAGCACACGCTTCCCTGTCCTTCACCATCTCAAATTAGCTCAGACTCATGTCCATTGAATCACTGATGCCATCCAACCATCTCATCCTCTGTCACCCCCTTCTCCTCCTGCCCTCAGTGTTCCCCAGCATCAGGGTCTTTTCAATGAGTTATCTCTTCACATCACGTGGCTAAAGTATTGGAGCTTTAGCTTCAGCATCAGTCTTTCCAATGAATATTCAGGGTTGATTTTCTCCAGGATGGACTGGTTGGATCTCCTTGCAGTCCAAGGGACTCTCAAGAGTCTTCTCCAACCACAATTCAAAAACATCAATTCTTTGGCACTCAACCTTCTTCATGGTCCAACTTTCACATCCATACATGACTATTGGAAAAATCATAGCTTTGACTATATGGACCTTTGTCATAAGAGACATCAAATATTAAATTAAATCTTTGGTTCATGAGCTGAGAGCCAGCATTATCTGGTTAATATTTCTCAAAGCTCCTCAATAATTAGATGAAGAGCTTAAAAAAATTAGTCATAAATTACAATAATAATTTGAAATAGGCCATATGCCATTTGTTGTTTTATTTCAAGTGTTCAACTTTCCAGTTGCTAGGCAAACTACAGTCAAGTGCCAAATCTAGTTCTGCTGCTTGCTTTTCTAAATAAAGTTTTAATGAAACACAGCAGTGCTGGTCATTTAGGTGCTGTTTATGGCTGCTTTTGTGTTACAATAGTAAGGTTAAGCAGCTGAGACAGAGACTATATGGCCCAAAAAGGCTAAAACGCTTACTCTCTTGCCCTTTATAGTAAAAGATTGCTGACCCCTAAACTATTCCTATTTAAAAGTTTATCTTTAAAACTATAATATACTTAGTAAGCATGCTAAGTGATGTCAGTCTTGTCTGACTCTTTGTGACCCTATGGACTGTAGCCCACCAGGCTCTTCTGTGTATGGGATTCTCCAGCCAAGAATACTGGAATGGGTTGCCATGCCCTACTCCAGGGGATCTTCCTGACCCAGGGATCGAACCTGTGTGTCCTGCATCTCCTGCATTGCAGGTGGATTCTTTTCCACTAACCCACCGGAAAAGCCCCTGTATACCTAGTATAGGCACTGGAAAATGGCAGATGTTGAAAAACAAGTGATAGATACTTAGTACCTAAGTATGTTTGAATTCCACAAAATTACTCAAAGCTGAAAAAGTTCAAGCTTATCACAGACAGGCTAAGTTAACAGTTAGCATATTTCCTCCTTCATCTTGACTCTTAAAGAACTCTTTAAGAGTTAACTCTTAAAGAACTTGCTGAGTCTGTTCCATGGGAGAATCTTTGATTTCAATAGGCTTTAAACATGCAAAGTTAAGACGCAGAATGACAGCTAAAGAAACAGTTTTCTACAGTTTCATAAGTGACAGAGAAACCACAGATGACTAACTTTGACAGCAGGAGGTAAGACAGAACAAGAATGGCTGTCAAAATGAGATTTATATCTTTTGGAGGCACCCTTCACCTTACTTTGGTGCACATTAGCAGAGTATCAATCAACATCCACTAATGGGAAATGAACTCAGCATGAATCATACTGAGTTAGCATCTCTTTAGCTCTTTACATTTCCTAAGTACTTCATAACCACATATCCAACATTTCTTTATTTCTACAGACTATTCCCCAGAAATTTTTCTTCAGCATAATTCCAGTCTGACCTATCATCTATCTCTTGGACACTGAATCTTTACGCACTGATTTTAGTTTTTAATTTCAAGCGATTTTTTTTTTTTTAATGCTAAACCTTGCTTGATGAGCTAGAGATAAAAATACGTACTCACGTTATTCCCACCATCAAGACCTTGTGGACCAGGAAAGAAAAAAGTCCAAAATAAGAATGACATTTGCGATTAGGGCTAGAAGTATCAACCAACCATGTGGAACTCCATGGATTCCATGTGGAATAGCATTAGGGATTTTTTTTCTTTATTTATATAGTCGTTTCTTTCCTGAACATTTATTGTGCTTACCAGGTAGAAACCTTTGTGTTGTTCTTTGCATGTAGGGTAGAACAGCAATGCTCAAGGAGCCATCATCATTCTAAGGAGGTTATTTGTTTAGTTTATAATAAACAGCCAGATGAAACAACAGAATCCTTTCAGAATGCGGTTATTAGTCCAGAGGAAATAGACAAGGAGAGATGGAAGTGACTTAGGGAAGGGTTAGTACCAACCACTCACTCTAAAAATATTAACTTCTCTGGATCTCTGTCTCTTCATCTACAGAGGGAATACCTACCTCATAAATACTATAAAATAACTCAATAAAGCCCCCTGCATTATGCTTAAGACATGGGAAATCTCACCACTCTAATTATAAAATTAGTTGTTTTTTCTTGAGGACTGCTGGTCCTTTATGTAAATTATTTCATTCATTCTTTATACTTACTTCCATTTCACAGTTGAATAAACTGAGGCTTAGAAGCCTGGGATGTCTTGCTCAGGGCCCCACAGTTAGAAAGAGGCAGAACTACAATCAGAATCCAGCTACATCTGGCTTCGTAACCTGTTCTCTTAACCACTATACCAGCACTTCCTGGGCGATATCATTGAAAAAGGACTCTAAAGATGTAATAATCTGTGGCCAAAGCATGGGCCTCAGAGCACAGGGCCAGTATGCCATGGTTTGCCTCATGGGCTTTGTAGATTCATTTGGATTTCTAGTCAAATAGACAAAAAGCAGGTAAATGTAAAGTGGCTCCATTCAGCTAGGGTACCTGCTGTTATTTTTAAGTTGCTAAGTCATGTCCAATTCTTTGTGACTCCATGGACTATAGCCTGCCAGGCTCCTCTGTCCATGAGATTCTTCAAGCAAGAATACTCCAGCGGGTTGCCATTTCCTCCTCCAGGGGATCTTCCTGACCCAGGGATCAAATCTGTGTCTCCTGCTTGGCAGGCAAGTTCTTTACCACTTGGCCACCTGGGAAGGTCAAGTTAGGTTAACACTTGGTGATAAAGCTAGCAACCCTCACCAAGGATGCAGATTTCAAGTTAGGATAAGGAATACAACATCCCCTTATGTTAGGAAGGTATAGTATATGTTACAACATGTTTCCATGACCTCCTTGCAATTAATCTTCAAACATACATTGTCTTATATTACATGCAGACACCAAGGCTCAGAAAGCTTTGAATGGTAATGACAAGTGAAGCTAAAATTTCAAACCATATCTTCTGATTCTCACTCTAAGTTCCATGCTTAACATCAGAAAGTTAGAGTCAATGGAAACGCTGAATTGATAGCTCGACCTCCCCTGCTTTGGCTGTCGCTGTGGGTGCTGCTGGGATGGCTCGGTAAGTAACTCTGTAACTCCGGAGGGGCCCAAGCCTGGTGCAGGCTGTCTCTCCAGGGAGAAAAACAGGTAGAGAAGGAGTTGGCTGCCTTTCAGATGCTGTCCGCCCTGTAATCAGGGACTTCATCCAAGACCTTTAGAACAAGACAACGAAATGCCCACTCAAAGTTTGGCAGCCCTGAGAGCTTTGTTGCTGTTTAGAGACCACCTCTCTTCCCCTCCATCACGCACACTTTACATTTTAAGACATTCTCATTGATTTCCCATCCCTGCCGGGTGAGCAGCTGAGGGATCACTTGTCTGTATTACAGTCTACAGTGTCACCCATATGTGGCCAGAGAAGCAGGAGAGAAATAAGACTGGGAATCTCTTCTTTAGAAAGGATCGATATCTTCATAGAAGTGAGATAGCCCATTACTGGATTTCCAGCTCAGACCCAGCCAAGATGCCTCATGCAGAATTTCTAAGGTCTTTTAAACACACCCTTGGCACAAGGTAAGGAAACCAAAGTAAGACTTATTAAGATAAGCTTTTCCACATGCTTAGCCATTCACCAGTAATTTACCTGGAAGAGAAAACACTCAGAAAAGACCAAATAGGACACTCAACCCATGGCAGATGAACTGGTGCATTGTTCAAGCATGGCTCATAAAAGAATTCACTGACATTTTATTTTCTAAATTGAGATGTCATTATAATTTGAATCCCAATTGTGCCAGCTGAGTTCTTCCCTTCCCAGCATGTTTCCAAATACCCACCTCCTGTGAGCAAGAAAACATCCAAGCAACAGGAGGGAAGCCTGCTTTTCCTCATGTACAGTTATCAATACCCAAACCTCCCCCTACAATAGTTGCTAGTACTGTGGCAAGCTTTGCAGCTTTGCAAAGGTTACCTAGCACACAGCTGCTTTCTACTCTTAGCAGAAGAGCTAAGAAATCAGAAGCATTCCAAAACTATGTTCCATCAGGACTTGGTATCACAGTGTGAATAGGAATATCTTTGTTAAGTGCTGATAAACCCTGGATAGCACTGAGAATTAGTTTTGGGGGTTTTGGGGTTTTTTTTAACCTTATCTGGGCTCTTTTTTAAAGTTGAAGTATAGCTGATTTACAATGTTGTGTTAGTTTCTGGTGTATAGCAGAGTGATTCTGATATATAAAAATATGTATATTGAAGAACATATACATTCTTTTTCATATTCTATTCCACTATGGCTCATTATCAGATAGAGAATATAGTTCTCTGTGCTGTACAGTGGATCTTGCTCTTTATCTATTTTGTATATAATAGTTTATATCTGCTAATCCCAAACTACTAATTTATTCCTCCCCAACACTTTGGTAACTGTAAATTTGTTCTTTATGTCTGTGAGTATATTTCTGTTTCATAAATAAGTTCATTTGTATCATATTTTAGATTCTATATAATATAGAAGTGATATCATATGGCATTTGCCTTTCTCTATTTGGCTTACTTTACTTAGTATGATAACCTCCAAGTCCATCCATGTTGCTGCAAATGGCATTGTTTCATTCTTTTTCATGGCTGGGTCATATTCCATTGTGTATTATATACCACATTTTCTTTATCCATTCACGTGTTATTGGACACTTAGTTTGCTTCCATGTCTTGGCTATTGTAAATGGTGCAAGAGTGGAAGGCATGTATCTTTTGGAAATGGAGTTTTCATCTTTTCTGGATATATGCCCCCAAATTGCTGGGACTGCTGGATCATATGGCAACTATTTTTAGTTTTCTGAGGAACTGCCATTCTGTTTTCCACAGTGGCTACACCAGTTTGCAATCCTACCAACAGTGAAGGAGGGTTCCCTTAAGAATTAGTTTTTCATTCTCCCTACTCTTCTGCACATAGAGCCTTCATCAGTTCCAACCTTTAAGCACACGTTTTGGGTTTTTTGTTTCTTTGTTTGCTTTTTTAATTTGGCTTCCCTTATAGCTCAGTTGGTAAAGAATCCGCCTTCAATGCAGGAGATCCTGGTTCAATTCCTGGATTGGGCAGATCCGCTGGAGAAGGGATAGGCTACCCACTCCAGTATTCTGGGGCTTCCCTTGTGGCTCAGCTGTTAAAGAAGCCACCTACAATGTTAGAGACCTGGGTTCAATCCCTGGGTTGGGAATATCCCCTGGAGAAGGGAAAGCCTACCCACTCCAGTATTCTGGCCTGGAGAATTGCATGGACTGTATAGTCCATGGGGTCTCAAAGAGTCCGACATGACTGAGCAACTTTCATTCATTCATTCATTTGGGTTTGTTTTTTTTTTTCAAACATTAGGGAAAAAATATTTCTTCTCCAAATTCTAGGCATTATATTAAAGAGGATAAGGAGATTTTCAAGTCAAACATACATCTCCTTAAAGTGTGGCTTTATTCTTTAGTGTATGACTTTTCTCAGCATCGGTCTTATCCTTTGTAAAATGTAGATAAAGTAAGGCAGTTGTGAATAAAGTGCCAAGCACATCGCCTGCTACAGAGCAGGCACTTCATACATCTTCATCCTCTTCCTCTCTTTCATCTGCCAATTTCTTTTGCTAGATTGGAATACCTTTCATTTTCATCCAGTTTTCTGCATTCCAGATTGAAATATGTGAAGAAATACTGCACAGTCCCCTCCTCACACAGCCTCTCAGAGATTCTCAGAAAGGGAGGCTTACAACCACTCAGGTCTCTCTCACCCTGAGAGGCATTGGTATAGTTTTGCCCTGAGCCCTGGCTCTACTAACTGGAACAGCTCAACCTTCCACCTTTCTTTCCCACTCTTCCTATGTCCGTGCCTCTCCCTATCTTTGCTCTTGAGAGAAAGTACAAGTTTTGAGGGTTCATCCCACATCAAAGCTGGGTGCAGAGTGTTGAGTATTCTCCACAAGAGGTGACTCACACTTGGCATTTGGTGATGCTCAGTGATTATCCTGGAGAACTGGAGGAGTCTCAGCAGAAAGGCCACATCGTGTTACACACAGAGGTGTGACACCAACTGTCACCGCTGCTCTCGAATCTCCCCCACAGAGGGCCAACTCGAGGGTCTGCCGGCACACGCAGCACCCCCAGGATGCAGACTCTGGTTTTCTGTCCCCACAATCATCTCACTCAGGAAACAGCTCTGCTTAAAGGAGCTGAGGAAGTCCTCAACACCCATAGAACACTGAAGAAAAAACTTTTCTTCAGTTTCACTGGATATACCACACTTGGATATTTATATTTGAAAAGTCTTGTATCACCATTTTTTTTTCACTTAATTTCTCCTTCTCCACCCTCAGCCATCGCCAAAGACAACCACAGTGTCTCTACTGGGAACCCCTGCTAATACTTTCATGGACCTTTAAAATTAGAGTAGAGCCCCAAAACTCTCCAAAATTCTTACCAGAATGACTATTCTGAGTGGAACATTTAGATACAGTACTTGACAGGTGGAGTCAAGAAGCCTATGCCTTAGCATCCCTGTGTGGCTTCTTGTCAAGAAATCTGCAAGTAATCCACAACACAGGTTATGGCCGTCCACAACCTCTCCACCATGAATCACCACTCAGACTTTATTCACTTTTATTATACTTTTCCTGACTTAGAGTTGATTCCAACCCCTTCTCCGGCCCCATCATTCAATTTTTAAATCCCATCAATGAAATAACTCCAAGATATGAAACATCCACATTGAGGATAACTGTCATTTTTAAACTGTCTGTGAAGACAGTAAGTCAAAACAAAGCAGAACAAGGCTGAAAGTGGAAAATTCAAGGGGCCCCCAAGCAATGTTGAGACTTGGCTAAATTCAGATTTGCATAATTGTCTAGTCAAGTTTTTCCTTCCATTGTGCCAATTAATGTCACTAAATGCAAAGGGTCATCAATCACATTGATCACAGGTCATCTGGAAGGAAATATTCTCAGTAACAGAACATTTTGTTAATATGCAGCTATACAGGAGAATGTGGATAAGTTCCAAACACAGAATGTATTGTTACCCTTCAAAGAATGGCATTAGAAGATTAAAGGCTAACTTTTATATCCATTAACCAACAAATGTGTCCAGAGGAAGTACGCTTCTGAAAATAAGAATATTCCAGCCAGAAGTGCAAGAACTAGAGCACTTTGCTAATTTAAAGAGCCCTACCCCCCAATACCTTTGGAAGGACTGATGCTAAAGCTGAAACTCCAATACTTTGGCCACCTGATACGAAGAGTTGACTCATTGGAAAAGACTCTGATCCTGGGAGGGATTGGGGTCAGGAGGATAAGGGGACGACAGAGGATGAGATGGCTGGATGGCATCACCGACTCAATGGACATGAGTTTGAATGAACTCCAGGAGTTGGTGATGGACAGGGAGGCCTGGCGTGCTGCAATTCATGGGGTCACAAAGAGGCAGACACGACTGAGTGACTGAAGTGACTGACTGACCCCCACACAGACTTCCACAATTATATTTTAACATTTGCAAAAAATATTTACTCAGTAATAATTTAGCTGTGCATGAACACATTACATCACAGACATGTGTTCTCCCAACCTGTTGTACAATCCTACGGAAGTTAGTTGTTGATTTACTGTGTTCATGAAGCCTAAAACAGAACTTTAGCATTATAGAATGTGAGATCCAACCTGATAAACAGCTTATTTAAAAGTTAAAGTTACCTGTTATGACGCTTTTGATAATCATTCATTATAAAAGAAAAGTGGTAAATATTCTTCAAATACATTTGCTGATGTGGTTGTCATCTCCTGTTATATGACTTTGCCTTTTCAGTTCCAAGAAAGATTTTTCAAATTGCCCTGCAATTTAGATAGTCTGCCACTAAATGACAGCTAAGTGTTTAAGTGGGCCTTTTATTAAGTAATTTTTGTCTAACCATTCTTTTTAAAACTTCTATAGATTCAGTTTTTAACTTAACAGTACTCCTGAAAAAGGATTCAATTATTTGCTTTCTTCTCCAAGTGACACCTGTAGATCTTTCTAGAATGCCATGTCTTCAACAATATTTCAGTTATAATGAACTTTTCAAAGAGAAACAACAGTAGGTCTAGAAGCCAGGGTCTTGAGCCTAGAGAAGCATTGTGTTCTTAGTTAGCTACAGGATATTGAAATAAATTCTAGTCATTTCTTCAACACTTCAAGAAACTGCATCACCTCTCTGAATGCAGCGATTAAGATAATTATCAACAATCACTGTGGTTAGGAACTGAATGGAGGGATACAAATGCCCCAGGGGCTGTTTCCCTTTGCCTGGCCGCATAACCCCCAATAACAAAACTCAATCATGTGAAAATGATCACAAACATGTCTGAATATTGTCTCATCAGTAGCATATGAGCTAGATTTGCGTGGAATGTTCAAATTGGAGAGATTTGGAGAGAAAGCCAGATTGTCTACTTACTGGCTCAGAATGTGAGGTTCAAACATGTCACGTGACCTGTCCAGTTTCCTCAGAGCTCAGAGGTGGATTGTGAAACCAAGATACCAGGTGCCCACTGTGCTTTGTCCCTCACTCACATGCAGAAGGACCGTGTCACAGCCTTTATCTCCCAGGAGGGAATGTCTAGATAATAGCAAGACCCATGACTAAGCACAGGATGTTTTTCTGAACCATACACAGAATCAAAAATCAGAAAAAATTTTTCTATATAAGTACAAGAGTTTCAACTAAATCTCCTAGAGTACTCTGAGATATTGATAAATTGCCCATGACTTCTTGGACTAATAAACTAATCTTTGATTAATCACAATTTCCTCAGATTTTACATAACCAGATCCTCATAAGTGATATAGTATTAATTGGGCTATAACCCCAAAAGACGGAAGTTTCCATTTTACTTTTTATGTAATTTTATTACTTTTGCATTTTCTTGTTTGTTTTTTCCCTAGGAAATATATTAGTATGAAGGATTCTTGTCTGCCTTGTTATGACAATTTTTCCCTAATCAGTACTTCCTAAATGTAACACTCCAATTTGGGGCAAAAATCATATGTAATTCCAGGGCTACCACTGATTCCTGCTGACATTTTTGTCCAGTAGCTGAGTCGTATCCAACTCTTTGTGACCCCATGGACTGCAGCACGCCAGGCTTCCCTGTCCTTCACAATATTATCCTTTCAAATACTTCATAAACATTATTTGCAGCAATTAGAAGGCTTACCATAAATGTTGATTTTTGTAATTATCTGGGAGAAAGTGAGACTTAGTCACTTTCAACAGACCTTAGCTTAATAACTAGCTTTGCTTTTATATGTGAGCTGTAGGACCTTATTACTTTGCTTCTCTGAGCTCAGTTACCATTCATCAGTGAAATGGGAATAATAACACCTGTTTGACAGATCTCACTGGGACATTAACAGAAAATGGTTTAAGGGCAATGAAAGTATTTTGTTAATTTCAAGAAATTAAGCAATTAACTGCTATCAGGACTCCACTCAGGATTTAGGGTGTTGACAAGAAAGTGGCATTTTTTTTCCCCTGGAAGATCTTGATCATTTAGATCAAGTACAGCTAAGAACAACAACAACAACAACAAAAAACAGATATTGAAAAAGTAATTTTGTGTCTACACTTGAGACGAGGCCAACCATACCACTTCTGCACTGGGCTCTTGTTCCCTATTCAAGAACATAGCTCTTCCAATTGTCTTCTTTCTCCATCTGGATCATAAAATATCCCCTCTCCATGAGGCTTGTTCCCTAAGCAAACAAAGATGCTGTAATGTCTCTCATCTTTAAAAAAAAAAATTGATTCTTCATCTCCCTCTGATAGCCCTTCTGCTTTTCTGTTCCTTTTCCCAGAAAAACTCTCAAAAGGTATGCTTATAACCTCTATCCATTTTTTCCATCTTCCCTTGAACCCACTCCAAACAGGCTTGCCTAATAAATGAAAGTTTTTATTTGCATAAATAAATAATGCTTTTCTCCAAAATACTTATTTCCTCTTACTCATGCTTTTCTGTCTTGTAGTTGGTCTCCAAGTTTACAAAAATAGTCTAAGAGGGTTGTTTTAACTGTGTATATTTTGTCTTTGCTCTTTCACTTTCTTGAGTCCTGATCTGCAAAACCAGTTAGTACTTTTTACTAGGCATTATAGTAATAACTATCAGAAGTGGATAAATAAAATGTGGTATATACATAGGATGGAATATTATTCAGCAATAAAAGAAATGAAGTACTGATACATGCCACAACATGGATGAACCTTAAAAAACATTATGCTAAATGGAAGACACCAATCAGACACAAAAGACTTCATGATCCCAATTATATGAGATGTTCAAATAGGCAAATCTATGAAAATATAAAGTATATTAGTCCCTGGGATGGATGGGGGAAGGTAGAGAGTGACTGTTAATAGGTATAGAGTTTCTTTTGGGGATGATAGAAATGTCCAAAAATTAGATTATGATAATGGTTGCAAAACCCTTGAATTGTACACTTTAAGTGAGTCAACTTAATTATATGTAAATTATATCTCTATAAAGTAATGAACAATTTAATGTCATCAGTCACAAGTCCAGTTGGTAGCCTGTTCCTCTGGTAATTGGTGTCAAGAATGGCAGTTAACCTCTGTGACCTTCCTCTAAAAACTCCATAACTTCACTTCAACCATGAGGAAAACATCAGACTTTGGCTTAACTATCACTGACACCAAACTATGACCTCTTTTCCTGGTCCTCAATATACTCTGCAAAAATGGCTGCCTATTTCTTCATTGACTTAGCTCCATGAAGCTGATGTTTTTAGGACTCAACACTGCATCTCCTTTGGCAGCTGTCCTAACACAGGGAACACCAAGTACCCCACAGAAAATGATGGGTTTTGTAATGGTTTCTACAAGCTTCCTAGAGAAAGAGGTCACTCCACTGCTTTCCATGGTCTGCAGTTGAAACTTGCACACTAAATTACTTCTGGTCCTCATGCTATGCCTCACTATCTCAAGCCTCCAGCTTGTCACACACACCCAATCTCTGCAGTAACACTTGTCCAGTCTCTCTTTACCTTCAGACTTTGGCTTAACTATCACTGACACCAAACCCTCACTCACCAATCTTCAATCCCAAATCCAGATCAGGGGCTCTCAGAACCAAAACTTTCCTCTCTCTTAGCATTGATCGCATTGTATCAGATTGTAAAATACATGAAGCCACTGGCAATGTGTCTCTGGGTTACTGTCAAATCCTTAAGAGCCAGAAGATTAACTGGTACCCAGTAGGAATGCAAATGAATCTCCTGAAATAAATGGATAAATAAATTCCTTCCCAATCAAAAATATGTGATAAGATCATTTCCCCCTGAAAACTGTTTCATGCTGTTTCTCAAAGACCAGTAGGTCCTGGGGAAGAGGCTTCTGTAAAGAAGTAATCTGTCAACTCATTGCATATCCGATGCACTTCCCCAGCAAAATATCAGTGCTTAAAAACAATGGCCCACTACAATATTGTAATCAGCTTCCAATTAAAATAAATTAATTAATTAAAAAATAAAATCATTTATTAAATTTTTATTTTTACTTTATTTTACTTTGTAATACTGTATTGGTTTTGCCATACATTGACATGAATCCACCACGGGTGTACATGCATTCCCAAACATGAACCCTTCCACCTCCCTCCCCATAGCATCTCTCTGGGTCATCCCCATGCACCAGCTCCAAGCATGCTGTATCCTGCATCGGACATAGACTGGCGATTCAATTCTTACATGATAGTACACATGTTTCAATGCCATTCTCCCAAATCATCCCACCCTCTCCCTCTCCCTCTGAGTCCAAAAGTCCGCTATACACATCTGTGTCTTTTTTGCTCTCTTGCATACAGGGTCATCATTGCCGTCTTTCTAAATTCCATATATATGTGTTAGTATACTGTATTGGTGTTTTTCTTTCTGGCTTACTTCACTCTGTATAATTGGCTCCAGTTTCATCCATCTCATCAGAACTGATTCAAATGTATTCTTTTTAATGGCTGAGTAATACTCCATTGTGTATATGTACCACAGCTTTCTTATCCACTCATCTGCTGATGGACATCTAGGTTGTTTCCATGTCCTGGCTATTATAAACAGTGCTGCGATGAACATTATGGGTACATGTGTCTCTTTCAATTCTGGTTTCCTCGGTGTGTATGCCCAGCAGTGGGATTGCTGGGTCATAAGGCAGTTCTATTTCCAGTTTTTTAAGGAATCTCCACACTGTTCTCCACAGTGGCTGTACTAGTTTGTATTCCCTCCAACAGTGTAGGTGGGTTCCCTTTTCTCCACACCCTCTCCAGCATTTATTGCTTGCAGATTTTTGGATCGCAGCCATTCTGACTGGTGTGAAGTGGTACCTCATTGTGGTTTTGATTTGCATTTCTCTAATAATGAGTGATGTTGAGCATCTTTTCATGTGTTTGTTAGCCATCCGTATGTCTTCTTTGGAGAAATGTCTATTTAGTTCTTTGGCCCATTTTTTGATTGGGTCATTTATTTTTCTGGAATTGAGCTGCATAAGTTGCTTGTATATTTTTGAGATTAGTTGTTTGTCAGTTGCTTCATTTGCTATTATTTTCTCCCATTCAGAAGGCTGTCTTTTCACCTTGCTTATATTTTTCTTTGTTGTGCAGAAGCTTTTAATTTTAATTAGATCCCATTTGTTTATTTTTGCTTTTATTTCCAGAATTCTGGGAGGTGGATCATAGAGGATCCTGCTGTGATATAAAAATTTAATAAAAGAAAAAAAAACTTAAATAAGATAATGTATAGACAAGTAACTAAGCCAATAAACTTATGCATTGTAGGTATGTTTTAAATAGTGGGACTGAAATAGTTCAGATATTTTTGTTTCCTCTAGAGATGTCTAAATGATTTGCTTCTGTTAACTCAATATAACTTAAAAGTAGTACAGTGAAATAAGCTGGAAATATTGATATTTTCTCAAATATCAAAGAGCCCAGTTAAACCCATTTTAATATGAAGACAATTCTTAATGATCCATGATGTGACAACTCCATGTATTCTTTATATCAATAACATATTTAAATTATTGTTATATGGTCAATTAATAAACTTTCAAATGTAATTAAACTAGGTATAAAGAATATATATATATCCTACTCAACATTTGCATTTTTGAGGAAACCACTATAAATAATTGCCCAAAATCACAGGACTGTTATTATTTTTTTTTTTGCTCTTCATATAATATTTTTGTTGCTATCCACATGAGAGAACATTGTGGAATATGAACAGTAGAATCAATGTTTCATGAAAATAAATGCATTTGTTTCATCAAAAAAATAAAATCATACACACAAGAAAAAAACAATGGCCCAAAGATATTTTCAAATTTGCATTTTTGTCACTTATTTAGAATCACAGCAGAAGTAAAACTTCAACAACCAACAGTGAAATTAATTGGGTATGAAAGACAGTCTCCAGGACATTTCCTTTCTAGGTGTTTGCTCCTATATTAAGAAACTGTTGAAATCCAAACTATGGCTACACAAAACACTTGTGAACATTTTAGAAAGTGATTAAATGCAAATAGAGATATTTGGAATTGACTAAAATAGTTCTGAGTGAAATTAAATGTATTCTTTATCAGCCCACTGGGGACGATGTATTCTCTATCAGCCCACTGGGGACATTTTTTCCTCTGGGTCAGTCATAGAAACATCATTGTATTTGTTTCATTCAACATGCCTTAAAATTTTTAAAAATATATTTTAAGCAAAAAGCTGAAATGTATTAAGGATTCATTTTACTAATTAACTAATCTCTATTTAAAAGGGATTTTTAATGTTAAAAAATTAAATGTTTACAAAAATTCTCTACCAATACTTTGAAGTGTTAAAACACAGAAAAGGATCATGTTTATGTATTTTGAAATAATTATTTCTATATCTGAATTTACTCAGCATTTATTGAGGGCTGTCTTATGTCATGTGTGTGTGTGTGTGTGTGTGTGTGTGTGTGTGTGTGTGTGTGTGTGGGTAGGTGGGTGGGTGGGTGCGCGCGCAAGAGCTCCGTTCGTGTCCGACTATTTGCGATCCCACGGACTGTAGCCCACCAGGCTCTTCTGTCCTTGGGATTTCCGAGGCAAGAATATTGGAGTATTCTTGGAGTGTTCTGGAGTTGACATTTCCTTCTCCAGTGAATCTTCCTGACCCAGGGATTGAACCCACATCTGCGGGCATCTCCTGCGTTGCAGGCAGATTCTTTACCTACTGAGCCACCTAAGTAGCCCTCTCTTATGTCACATACTAAATTAAATCCCCAAGGAAAGAGAAATGAACAGACTTTACTCATGTCCTGAAGAAAGTTCACCATCTATTGGACAGGTGGACAAATATAACTCATTGAAATAACAAGTGTGGGGAGTGATGCCAAAGTATACATGGGGGGCACATGGCAGAGGTGCTAACCTAAAAACTGACTGCTTTCCTCTAAGACAATGGAAGTTGCTCCCACACTTGCATCAAGTAAAAACATGTAGGTAAATATTAAATGTGGATTTAATGTTTTACCTGAAAATTTTGTAGGGAAAAACTAAACAGATACAATTTAATCTTAAAGTTCAGAAATTGAGCAGCAATAAGTAAGCTGGAATTATACTTAGAAGAAGTTGAATGTTTTTGGCAACATATGGGGATAACATAGTAGAAATCTCATTAATGAAAATGAGTCTCACAGTGAGAGCAAACTATAAAGAAAAGAGCATGGGCTTTGGCTTAAGCAGACTTAGCTTGAATCATGGCTGTCCTTTACTAGCTATGTGTCTTTAGACAATCACATAGACTCTCTAAACCTCAATTTCTTCGTATGCAAAATACTAGCTTACACATTAATAAGCATTAAATAAGATCATGTTTACATTTCTTTATGACAGACCATTATAAAGACTCAAATGTAATGCTGGCATTCCAGCTGTAAATTAAGCCAGGGGCTCAAATATAGGATGCTCAGTCATTGTCAAGGCGTGGAAGGATGTTGGCAAGTGTGGAGCAGTGGCCTGATGTCAGAGAACCTGAAGTACCAGGCAGTGGACAAAGCAGAGATGTGAGTGATGACGATGATGACAAAGATGATAATTACTATGGTTCCTTCCAAAGCTCAGAATACTTATCACTGAATTAAGCTTTTAATTTCCTAGGATCAGTTAAAGTATTTACTCCTAATCTTCAATGTCAGCTTAAGAAAAAGCAGGCTTCCATTAACCTCTTGTCTGAATAGATCCTCCTTATCTCTGAAAGAAGGCAGGATCTCTGGAATGTTTTGCTTGGTATTATATTAGTCAATGGGAATATCACTTTCTACTGAGCAACTTCTGTGCCCCAGTAAACCAAATATAAAATACAATTATCCTACCTGCACCGAGTCAGTAAAACAGTGAACAGTGATCACCCAGGGCATGAGGTAGAGCAGGAGGGCTTGGGGGACATTCTTCAAGGGCAGAGAGAGCTTCAGGAAAGTGATCAAATGGCCCTGGAAGCCATAGAAACACAGTAACTTGAGACTGGGTAGATAGGTAGTACTTAGGTCCCACTGCGGAGAAGTTGTAGGAGCTATTAAAAAAAAAAAAGATATTAGTGGTTCAAAAAGCTATAAAGGCTATGCGTGTCCATAAGTGGGCTTCCCTGGTGGTTCAGATGGTAAAGAATCTGCCTGCAATGCAGGAAACCTGGGTTCAATCCCTGGGTTGGGAAGATCCCTTGGAGAAGGGAACAGCTACCCACTCTAGTACTCTGGCCTGGAGAATTCCATGGACAGAGGAGCCTGACAGGCTACAGTCGATGGGGTCACACAGAGTCAGAGAAAAATTAGAAGTTTTACAGCAAATGGTATTTGGAAAGCTCAGAAAGGAGACAACTGCTATAGAATAATAGCAAGAGGACAGCATTACCCCCACAATGCAGGATTTGTAGGAGTGCCTGGGGTGAACAAGATACGGTTAAAGGGTAAGACAGAGTCCCAGAATCAGAAGGAATACTAGTGGGGAAAAGGAAGGTATTCTAACAGAGAAGAGTAAGATGGATTCTGTCATCAGTATTAAGTACAAGGAGCTGAATTTATAGTGGATGCTAATAATGGAGCAGATATCTAGCTGTGGAATCCTTATTTCTACACAGTGGGATCTCTCTTGATGCCAGAACAAGCTAGAGGCTGGCAGTGGGGGCTTCAGAAAAGCAGCTGGGAGGTTAAAGGAGGAAGCATCAGTCCCTCCTATTTCAAGTATTTTCTAGTTCAGAACATCTAGAAAGTCTGGGCTGAGGAAGCTGAACTTTTTCAAACACTGCAAGGGACTAAAGATAACTGAAAACTGATTTTAAAATATGTAAAGTGTTGCTCTTGAAGAAAAGGTGAGTAAAGATGGGATTGGATCCAAGGTCTCCTAATGCTTACTTCTCATGCCTTGGGTCATATTCTCAGATTGCAATTTCAGCTGTGACTTCATGGCTATCGTGGGTGGTCCCTGCTCTCAGAGAACATTGCACTTTATCCATGGTCTTCTGGCTGTCTCTCCTCTTCTCCACCTTAAGATTCTCTCTAAAGCCCCCAGAAGTTTCCAGACAGGAGAATCCTGGAGGTACAGGGCAATTTAAATAAGGCACCTCTCAACAAAGGGCAGTTGGTGAATAAATGCCTCCCAAGCTGGACAAGTGATCCAAATATATCACTTGACCCAAAATTTTCCACAGTGGGAGCTGTCAAAAATACATCTTGTTTTGGCTTTTTCTCCTCTGTCCACTCTGTCCTCTGTGCCTTTAATCCTGCTCCCTGGGTTCATCTCCCAAATAAACTGCCCTCACCCAAGTCCGTGCCTTGGGACTAAAGTTTGGAAGAGGTCAGAGAGGGAGTCGTCTTATTTTCATACTTTGGTCCTGTTCTGTTTTAATTTGTGTTTGCACTGCTTTTCTGTTTCTCCATAGGTCACCAAGATGCTGGCAGTGGTCGTCATCCTGTTTGCCCTTTTATGGATGCCCTACAGAACCCTTGTGGTTGTCAACTCATTTCTCTCCAGCCCTTTCCAAGAAAATTGGTTCTTGCTCTTTTGCAGAATTTGCATTTATCTCAACAGTGCCATCAACCCAGTGATTTACAATCTCATGTCTCAGAAATTTCGTGCGGCCTTCAGAAAGCTCTGCAACTGTAAGCAGAAGCCAGTGGAGAAACCGGCTAACTACAGCGTGGCCCTAAATTACAGCGTCATCAAGGAGTCTGACCATTTCAGCACAGAGCTGGATGACATTACTGTCACTGACACTTACTTGTCTGCCACAAAGGTGTCTTTTGATGACACCTGCTTGGCTTCTGAAGTAACCTTCAGCCAAAGTTGATTGATGGAGTAGAGAAAACGGATGATAAAGAAAATGAGAATCTGTGCAGTTATCAACCCAAGAGAGAAAACAGCCGATTACTTGTATGTGACAACAGAGCAGACAAATTCTTTGCTGATGCTCTCATAAATCCTGGCCCAAGGTACTCTATCCCATGAGAATGATTCTGTTTCATCCTCATATCAAAAAACATTCATCATAAAAAAAAATTGAGCAGATCTGTGAAAGATCCAGATGGTGGAAACTTTCCATTTAGAGACGTTTCACTGTATATTCTGGGGCTGTGAATTTTAGATAAAATCAAGGCATCGATTTACCTATTCAGTACAACTTTATCAAATGTTTTTTCTCACCCCCTCCAGATTATTTATACATTTGAGAATTTGGCAACATAAAAAATTTTAATGTTTTCATTTAGCATTTCATTTTAATAATGTACAGTACTGTCTTCATGAATATCTGAAACTATAGTGAAATATAGAAAAAACACTTTATTTGTTGAGTAAAAATGAGATTTCAGACAAATATATTCACTGCTTAAAAAATATCATAATGCCCATAAAATTCTGAGTTGGTTTTTTTATATTTTACAAAGTAGATGGTCATCATTCAGCTTTAGTGTAAATAACCAAAACCTCAACATAACCAAAATTACAAATTGAGAAGACATGTAGATTTGATATTTAAATAAGTCCAGTTCTATACTCTTAAAGCCTTCAAAATGATGGGTAAGACCAGAAAAATAACTAAATTAAATAACTGTGAAGATACAGACACATAATTAATATTGAAAAGTATAACCAAGACAAGAGCAAGGTTTTACTTTTTACTCTGAAACTTTTAAGGAAGAAAATCCTATTTTTGAGCATTCCCATGTATAAACTACTGAGCCATGTCAAGCAAATCCTTCTAGCTGAATCTAGCTTAAAAGTCTGAAACATTCTCAAAAGCTTAGTTGCTATTCTAAGTGACCAAAGGCTGACTATTACACTTCCCGATGAAGACCCCACTGAGCATTGTAGTCACTGGATTTTAACTTGTCTGCAAGTGTCTTTCCTGCCTTCCTGCTTGTCTTTTGTAGGTTCTTCTTTTCTTTTTTTCCCAAATGCTTGTGATTGTGATATTTTGTTTACAGATTCTAAATCAAAGCAATGAAAAAGTTTGTTAGCATTATGTTCAATGAGCTAAAATTGATTTCATCTCACTGTTAATATGTCTTCACAGTTATAACTTAGGCCTGTGATTATTAGAGAGATGTAAATGTGAATCCCTCAGGTCCTGCTTTAATCCCTTTTGGTTGACTCGTCTACTAAGATCTGGCTAATCAATATCTCCATGTCAAAATGGCCCTCGGTGTTGATTCAGGAATAGCTGAATTTTAATGATTGGGTTGAAAAGTACTGGGTACTTTTAAGTGCCTGCAAAGACTGGCATTTTCCCTCTCCAGGGTATATCCCTACCTTGTGACTTTTTTCTGAAACCTATTGCTAATGATCATTATGAGGAATGTGTTACTCAGTTTTGGAAACTTCAGCTTTTAAATGCCACTTCATGGATACTCTGCCATCTAAAACCTCAATCCCGAATATGCTTTGGTGAAAATTGGCCTCATGTACTCCATGAAAACATTCTTATCCTGTCACTGTGGCAGTAAAAAAATGCAAGCAAACATTTATAGGAAATGCCCTAAAAATCTGTATGCATGACACAAAGAAATCTATTTTAACTGACTTTTTATCCTGGATTAAAGGTTGAATTTGGAATCATATAGATAGAGCACTATAGTGACCCAACCCCAAATCACACATGCATGTGTCCAGATTCATACAAACGCATGCTTGTAGTTCCATAACTACTTAACAAGGGGGATTGGAATATGCTAGATTTTTTTGATAACAGGAAAGAACTGCTGTCTTTGAACATCTACTATGTCTCAGGCATGCTAGCAGATATTTAATCAACATTGCCTTCATCACAGCCTCACTACAGCTGTGATTTTCTTATGATAAGGCCAGGGATCGGGGATCAATTCCCTAAACTGTGTAGATGTTAGGGAGAGAAAATGAAGAAATGTCTTTCTTTTTTCTTTTCCTTTTTTTTCAAGCTAGCATGCTGATTAACATTCTTGTGCCCTGATGGCATAAGTAATAAAAATATATATATACTTTGCAGAATGATAATAATTAGATATTGAAAAATATTATGATTAGTTTTATATGTTAGTCACAGAATATAATATACTGTTCTTATCTCTGGAGCTTAATATATGGGCTCAGTTTTTGTTTTAATGCTTAAAAAGTTATTTGCTAATAATCTGTTAGTTTTAGACCACATGGGAAATTCAAAAGAACATAGTTCACAGTGTTTCCACTCTATAGCAAATGCCGTTATGAAGTTAAATATTCCCATGCAATATCCAATAAATATTTGGGTTTACACAGCACCAATCTAACTTTTTAAGGTATTCTTTATTACACTGTACTAAATCAAAAATATTGCCTTAAATAACCAAAAGTTAACAAATGATCAAATGAAAAATAAAAAGCTACATTAAAAATTGCTGACAGAGTGAAGTAATGTTATTAAGGCCTCACCTAATAAAATTCCTTGAGTTATTTTATTGCTTCCAATTTCATTAATTGCTGAGTGTCTTTGGTTAGATCTTGCACCTAAGGTAATTAGGTAAAGGGCACAGATATTTAATAAAACAAGCAGACATAAATTTCCACTTCAGAATTCTCCATCAGTATCATGAGTATATTTCTAGAACTTCTCTCCAACATAAATATTCTAAATGATGAAGAGAAATGAGAAAAGTGTAAATTCTACAATTATTCTTAAACAACCCAAATGCATAAAACAATGTAACTTGAAAATAAACCAAAACAAAAGGCTGCTTCGAGCTAAACAATTAGTTAAATCAAAGGAAGCTACAGTCATAAAACTTAAGTGGATACTTGAATTGTTTCATTTTTATAATGAAATAACAATGAAATACATATCTTAGTAATGCTGAATCCACATGGTTTTTTAACTACTCAAAGAATCAGAGTTACATCACTGTTCTTATTGTTGTTCAGTGTCTGTCATGTCTGGCTCTTTGTGACCCCATGGACTGTAGCACACCAGGCTCCTATGTCCACTATCTCCTGGAGTTTGCTCAAATGCATGTCCATTGAGTCAGTAATGCTATATAATTGTCTCATCCTCTACTGCCCCCTTCTCCTCCTGCCTTCAATCTTTCCCAGCTTCAGGGTCTTTTCCAATCAGTCAGTTCTTTGCATCAGGTGGCCAAAGTATTGGAGCTTCAGCTTTAGCATCTGTCCTTCCAGTGAATATTCAGGGTTGATTTCCTTTAGGATTGACTGGTTGGATCTCCTTGCAGTCCAAGGGACTCTCAAGAGTCTTCTCCAACACCACAGTTCAAAAGCATCAGTTCTTCAGGACTCAGCCTTCTTTATGGTCCAACTCTCACATCTGTACATGACTACTGGAAAAACCATAGCTTTGACTACATGGACCTTCATCAGCAAAGTGATGTCTCTGCTTTTTTGATATACTGTCTGGGTTTGTCATAGCTTTCTTTCCAAGGAGCAAGTGTCTTTTAATTTCATGGCTGCAGTCACTATTCATGGTAATTTTGGAGACCAAGAAAATTAAATCTGTCACTGCTTCCACTTTTTCTCCTTCTATTTGCCATGAGGTGATGGGACCAGATGCCATGATCTTAGGTATTTTGATTTTGAGTTTCAAGCCAACTTTTTCACTCTCCTCTTTCACTCTTATCAAGAGGCTCTTTAGTTTCTCTTCACTTTCTGCCATTAGAGTGGTATCATCTGCATATATGAGATTGTTGATATTTCTCCCAGCAATCTTGATTCCAGCCTGGGATTCATCCAGCCTGGCATTTCAAATGATGTACTCTGCATAGAAGTTAAATAGAAGGGTGACAATATACAGCCTTGATGTACTCCTTTCACAGTTTTGAACCAGTCCATTGTCCGGTTCTAACTGATGTGCATACAGGTTTCTCAAGAGGCAGATAAGGTGCTCTGATATTCCCATCTCTTGAAGAATTTTCCACAGTTTGTTATGATCCACATAGTCAAAGGCTTTAGCATAGTCAGTGAAGCAGAAGTAGTAGTTTCTCTGGAACTCCCTTGCTTTCTCCATGATCCAACAAATGTTGAGAGTTTGATCTCTGGTTCCTATGCCTTTTCAAAACCCAGCTTGTATATCTGGAAGTTCGCAGTTCACACACTGCTGAAACCTAGCATGAAGGATTTTGAAGATAACCTTGCTAGCAGGTAGAATGAGCACAATTATGAGGTATTTTAAGCATTCGTTGGCATTACCCTTCTTTGGGATTTGAATGAAAGCTGATCTTTTCCAGTCCTGTGGCCATTGCTGAGTTTTCCAAATTTGCTGACATATTGAGTGCAGCACTCTAACAGCATCAACTTTTAGGATTTTAAATAGATCTGCTGGAACTCTGTCAGCTCCACTAGTTTTGCTCATAGTAATGCTTCCTAAAGCCCTCACCCTCCAGAATGTCTGGCTCTAGGTGAGTGACCACACCATCATGGTTATTCAGGTCATTAAGACCTTTTTTGTACACTTCTTCTGTGTATTCTTGCCACTTCTTCTTAATGTTTTCTGCTTGTTAGGTCCTTAGCATTTCTGTCCTTTATTGTGTCCATCCTTAAATGAAATGTTCCCATAATATCTCCAATATTCTTGAAAAGATCTCTAGTCTTTCCCATTCTAATTTTTCCTTTATTTCTTTGCATTGTTCATTTAAGAAGGCCTTCTTATCCCTCCTTGCTATTCTCTGGAACTCTGCACTCAATTGGGTATATCTTTCCCTTTCTTCATTGCCTTTCACTTTTCTTCTTTCCTCAGCCATTTATAAAGTCTCTTCAGACAACCACATTTCCTTCTTGAATTTCTTTTTCTCTGGAA